>NC_081527.1:13594572-13854572 GCF_030273125.1 Centropristis striata | reverse complement strand
TATCTGCGTTTTCAGTTGTGTGAATGAGTTGTCCACATACTGCTTCCCGTTATGTGCCCACATCCCTGGCTAACGTTAGAGGTTAATATTAACCATGTAGCCACCATTAGCATATCAGTCGCTCCCTGTCGCTCTCTGTGTCTGTGGTGAGGGGGTGTTGCAAATTAGTCACCAATGTCCATGATCACATCAGGGCATCTGGATCTCTTTAATCTCGCAGTGAGGTTTTTAGCAGCCTCAGCATACGGATAAATGAATGTAACTTCTGCCCTAATAAGCGGTGGTTGGTTACAGGGGCTGTAAAATGATGACAACAACAATTGACGTCTTAACCCCTATAATGAACCCGGGTTGTCTTTTATCTGTGAATCAGTTATATCTTCCTCATAGCTGAACTTAGTGTCTGTGTAATTTAATTTGCTTCTAACTGCTTTATTTGATAAAGCAAGAATGATAGCTTGGGCTTCTTAATATTTCTAATCCGTCACTTTACTCTGTCAGAACATAATAGCTATAGTAAGAACTACATCAGAAGACCAGGCTAAATAAATGCTCATGCATTTGACTAAATGTTTTCATGTACAGTATGTTGCATGAGCTATCTTTATTACAGCTGCAACAAATGTCGACTAAATGATAAGTCTATTGACAAAAAAATGACATATTTTTCATAATTTATTGATTGTTAAAGTAATTTTGATGCAAAAATTGCAGAACATGAGCAAGCCTTTTAAATATGGAGATTTCCTGCTTTTGTCTCCTCTATCATATTAAACTGAAGATCTTTGTTTTTGGACACACAAAACAAAAAATCTTAAGACATCTCCTTTTACTTTGAGAAACAGAATCATTTTCACTACTTTCTGACATTTAATAGGCCAAACAAAAAAAAAATAATTGACAGATTGATCAATAATGAAATAATTGTTATTTGCAGCCCTTATTTTAACATATTATTTCTTTTGTGTCAGATCCTGCTGGCGCAGTGACTAGACCGGAAGACCTTGGCACCGTTGCGTGCCAGTTCATTTCAAGACCCAGGGATTTCTAAATCCAGGTATGTTCATAACGGTATCAGCACAGGGTTTCCCCCTGGAAACTGTGAATGTTTATCTCTACTTTTCCGAAATTGGAAAAAACATTTTCCCCTGATTGGCAACATTCTGCCCAATTAATAACTGCAAAGCAAAAATATGATGTGACAGATCAATGAATCACCCACTGAACTAATTATGCATCACATTTCATAATGAATGTTGTTACTAGATGAAGATGTAATTATTCCCCTCATTAATTCAATATTTGACCTTTGCTGTAGTTAGGGTGGGGTATTGGTACTCAATACCTTCAAGGTATCGACCAAAACAACACTGAACCAGTAGTATTGTACCCATTTGATTTATTGTGACGTGTGACTGGCCCGCTACTGCATCAGCTATAGCCCATACAGTCGGTGTTGTTGTGAAGTTGAGCACAGTGTATTAGACGGAGCGGGTAGTTCAGCATTCCAAGATGCAAAATGTAAAACAGTATGGCTATATTACACGCATCTGGTTAAAATAAATGCAGTGGTGGTGGCATTTTACATTAATTGCTTCATTCCCATGATGGGTATTGAATGAAATAAAAGAAAAAAATAATTATCCCTACATGTATCGCCACTGCTTATGTTCCCTGAAACATAATACGACTGATATTATATTTCATTAAAATGTAGCCTTTCAGCTTGATATCAAGTAAGGTGGTTTTAAAACTGTGAGGAAAACCCTGCTGTGAATCAAATGTGAAAGGCTTTGCTTCTTGTGTGCTGCCCCTATTTATTTTTTCTGTCTACTGTATTTATTTTTCTACCAGACGATGAACGGTCTGTCCATACGGGAGCTATGCTGTCTGTTCTGCTGCCCCCCTTGCCCCAGCCGCATTGCAGCCAAACTGGCTTTCCTCCCTCCAGAGCCCACTTACGCCCTTCTCCCTGACCCAGATCCAAGTTCTGGAGCGGGAACTGCTTCAGGGTCCACTTCCGGGGCTGCTCAGCCTTCTCTCGGAGCCCCAGGACTGCGTTCCCGGCTGGGCACTGGTAGTGGAGGGGACAGAGGAGGTGGAGGTGGTGCTGGGGCTGGGGGTGGAGGAGGAGGAGGAGGTGGAGGAGGTGGAGGTGGTGCTGCTGCTGCTGGTGCTGGTGCCGGTAGTGCTGCTGCAGGAGGTGCTGTAGGGGGAGGAGGAGCTGCCAGCGGATGGAGTGAGGGCAGGTGGAAGCTTCATCTCACAGAGAGAGCGGAGTTCCAGTACTCACAGAGAGAGCTGGATGTGACGGATGTATTCCTGACCAGATCCAGCCGAGGGAACAGGGTGGGGTGCATGTACATTCGCTGTGCCCCCAATGCCAGGTGAGACACACACAACCCTGTATCTCTGTGTTCCTGTTTACTTTTCTCAGTCATACAATTATCCAGTGTTTTTCCATAAACTTGGGACTTCCCAGTCCCTGCTTAGCCTCAGCCAGCTGCCTAACTTGCTTCTTCTTTCCTCTTCCTCCTCCTTTGTCTCTCAGGTTTACAGTGTTGTTTTCCCACGGCAATGCAGTAGACCTGGGCCAAATGAGCAGCTTCTACATCGGCTTAGGCACACGCATCAACTGCAACATCTTTTCCTACGATTACTCAGGCTACGGCGTTAGCACTGGCAAGCCCTCAGAGAAGAACCTATACGCTGACATAGATGCTGCCTGGCACGCCCTGCGCTCCCGGTAAGCAGGCAGAAACTGTCCGTTCCCATCCACACACGATCTGAAAAGAACAGCCAACAAGCACCAAATGTGAAAGTGTCTTTGGTAGATAAATCAGTAAGAACCACTCACATCACAAGCCAGTAACTTTCTGTACAAAATAACATTTGGTTGGCTCAGTTATATACAAACTGTGTCCCTGCTGACCACGTTACCATCTCTCTGACCATCAGACAGTCAAATCAAAGCTAAACAATGGCTCTGTATCTAACAGACTGATGACTGGCTGTCACATGCTGTGAGCTGAGTTAGGCTTCAGCATCTAAAAATTCAGAAAAATATCACTTGTTTATCTGCCGCCAGCATGGTTAATGAGCCTAATGTCAGCAGAAATTTAACATTCCTGGGTGGCAACACATAGGAACTTTGAGGCCACCGAAAAATTAATTTACAAGCATTTATATCATAACAAAACCTGCATTTACTTACACAGTCCCTGATTTCGTGCTTAAGATATTTTAGCAGGTTGGGTAAAGTGCTGTATTGGTGTAAGCATGGTTGTTACTAATTAGGGATGCTACAGTGAGGAAATCTGTTTCCCACTGTTGGACAAACTCATGATAACTCTGGTATAATCAAATACACCAAACATTTTACAAGTAAATGTGCATCTGCGTAGGTCTGCAGCTGTCCATGTATGCAACGCAGAACGCCTTTACAGATAATAGCTTGCTTTCAGCAGAGCTGTCTGCTGCAACCCTGCTGTGGCTGTACGAAGTAGTCTTTTTCACTTTCAGTTTATAATTGTAGCGTTCATTGTCTGATAATGTGTAGTATTTTGTAAACTAGAGTTTTTTTAATAAAAAAATTGTTGAAACACCAAAATTATATTTTTTTATGCTGCAATCAGTCCTTATACTTTCCGAATAAGATGGATTTTTATATTCTGTACTAAAATCTGCGTCTGTGTTGTCTCAGGTATGGCATCAGCCCTGAGAATATCATCCTGTATGGTCAGAGCATCGGCACGGTGCCCACAGTAGACTTGGCATCACGGTTTGAGTGTGCAGCTGTGGTCCTCCACTCTCCTCTCACCTCCGGCATGAGAGTGGCTTTCCCAGACACCAAGAAAACATACTGCTTTGATGCCTTCCCTAAGTAAGTGTTTTAATGTATGGTAGTTGTGTTTTCTGTGTTATCAATGTTGTAAATACCCATCCAGAGGCTGTGGGTTTTTCATTTATTTAGTTTTTTTATGGATGCTCGAATGCTGACAATTTATCCAGCCACTGCTGTGGTAGAATCAGCTTCTCAGCTGTTGCCCAATATGTTACATATCCCAGATATTATATTTATAATTAAACAGCGTCCATTTATATGTGATAGTCTTTGGACCTTTGTATCGATCTATGGGGGTTGAAAGTAAGACACTTTGGGAAACATGTCTGATAGATGAATGACAATTTATTGTCGATGATGATGGAAATCTTTTTCAGGAAACACTTTAATGTGTCTGGTTATATTAAACCACTGAAATGCTGCATTGCTCAGCAGGCCTACACTATGGTAATAATTGGTTTACAAGATTTTATTGTTTGTGTTTTATTTGGATTGGTTGTGACCATGGCAACAAATACTCTTCCTGGGGTTTTTTGCTGTTAAGATGTTGGGTTATTTGTCAGGTGTTATATTTGTTAGAATAGCAAATAACATAACTTCTCATTTGGTTATTTTATCTAGAAATGGTTTCTCAATAACATATCTGAAAAATGTGCTATATCAAGATGTATTCCTATAATGTGATGTATTATATTTATTAACCCTATTTTTATTAATCAGTGATTGATGCTGACATAATGAGCATTTGGATGGAAAGCAATGAAAATGTGTTTCTAATTGAAGTAAACAGCTGATAGCATCTGTTGCTTTTTGCCCAAGAAGAAACTGTAAACCTTTCCGGCTTTAATGTTCAAAATGTTAAAATAGCCTCTGTCATTTTTATTTCAGCATAGAGAAAGTGTCAAAGATCCCGTCTCCAGTGCTCATCATCCACGGTACAGAGGATGAGGTGATCGACTTCTCTCACGGCCTCGCCCTGTTTGAGCGCTGCCCCAAGGCCGTGGAGCCTCTCTGGGTGGAGGGAGCCGGTCACAACGACATTGAGCTTTACAGTCAGTACCTGGAGAGGCTACGGCGATTCATCAACCAGGACCTGGCTGCACAGCATGCCTGAGAAACAAACAACAGCCTCTCTGAGTTTGTATGAATGAGACTGTGTGTATGCATGTGTTGTGAGTCAGACTGAATGAGAACGTCAGCATGTTTGCAAAAGTACGTGTGAGAAATTGACGTAAAACGATGTGTGATTTTTGTCACATCTGTGTGTCTTTGAAGCAGCACACCTTTACGTTACTTTTCGACACAGCATATGTGCAAATAATTTCCTGTTCGAAAGGTGAGAACGGGTTTTAATATATCATTTGATAATGGAGTGTGGTGAAGCACTAAAAAACAAGAATTGAGACTAACCAACTTCACAAATCTGTTTTTTAACGGGAAATTATGAGATGTGTCACTAAGATGAATTAAGGAGTAACAGAAAGGCACACAGATGTAATTTTGACGTTAAGTATGACGTTAGTGATTGTATGGATGTAAGTGTTGAGTGTGTATTCATATCTCCATGGACATGTTTGTGTGTGTGTGTGTGTGTGTGTGCGTGTGTGTGAGGCAGTGCTGAAAGAAATGAAGGACATCCTGAAGACTTGGACAGCTTCAAGTGGAGGAGGCTTGTTGAGACTTATCAATATTGATGTTATTATTTTCCTCTTTTTTGCGCGTGTATGTATGAAGGATACCTCCACAGCTTGACCAGTTCTCTCTCCAGTGGACAAACACTGGTCAGGCCTGTGCCCCCCCTCCCCCCACTCTTCCTCCACTCCCTGTTTACCTGTTAATGGACATCCATCTGACTGCCAGGGCATTTCCCAAGTTGTTGTCCAGCTAACACTAACCTTCTTTATCTGTGTGGTTTGGGGGTCCATCACCTTCCCTTCGGTGTCAGATATGGTGGATACATTAGGACTAGTCTGGAATGCTGTCATAGCTTATATGGCTGTTGGGTGTCTCATACTTTTCCCCCATTTTTGACTCAGCATCCACTTTATTTCCTGGCTGTGCTGTAGCTTTAGCTGTTTCCTGTCCACAGAATTGCAGCAGCAGCTTACAGGGAACTATTTTGATTTCCCTGTATTGCCTTTTCCCATCCAGTCCTACATATTTGTGATGAAGAATGATGGTGTGGTTGAAACGGAAACAAGTCTTCGAGAGCTACACGGAGAATATCTCTGTTTGCTTTTCTTTGGCATTAATGGAACAGCTGTAGAAGTGAAGGTTTACTTTGTGTTTTTCATGTCACATTAGATTGGTTGGCTCTAAACAGAAGGCTGTAGCCCTTCAGTATTTACTAATGTGTGACTTTTAAAGGTTGGACAGACTGCACTGGCTTGGTAACAGCAGGATAAAGTCTGATTTTAAATGAATATTTGGGGAAATAAGGCTCATTTGCTTTGTGGCTGAGGGTTATATAAGACAGATTTTTTTACCACTCTAGCGAAGACTCTAGGAAGACAAGAAATAGTCAGGCACATAACTCCTCACTAAATTTTAATATGCTGTATTTACTCTTCAGTTTTTGTATGAATTATAAGGGACAGTTCACCCCAAAATCAAAATGACATATTGTTTCTCTTTACCTGTGCTATTTATCAGTTAATATTGTTTTGCTCTGAGTTGCAGACAGTTGGAAATGATGGTGATACAGCTTGTAGATGTAGTTTGGTAGAAAGAACAGAATTCCTACATGAAACTGCTCACAACAAGGTCTGTGAATTACATTGAGTAACCTGAAAAGAGACGATGCTGTTGAGTCTTTCAAATTTATTTTTCTTAATGTTTTGAGCACAACAAACTAAGTGCCATTCGGTCATATTATATACAAGAAAAGGCATCTCAACGGCCGAAATCTCCAACAGTCTGCAACTCACACCAAAACCATGTAGATTGAAAATATCTTTCTGATTTTAGGGTGAACTGTCTCTTTAAACAAACAAAATACAGACAGTTTACTTTTGAACTTAAGAGGTGCTGCCAGGTGGATTTTGTTACCTCTTGTAGTTTCACTATTTCCAGTCTTTTTGCTAAGCTAACCAGCAGCATGTTTAGTGTGCAAACATAAGAGTGATATCATCTTTCTCATCTACCCCTCGGCAAGAAAGTAAATAAGCATATTTCTTAAATGTTGAACGATACTTTTAAAGGTATGCTATGCAGGGTTTTCCTATAAAACAATATACAGACTCAACTATTACTTAAAACCCACTACAAGTGTGTTGAAACTCTGTCCTCTCCCTCTACTTTATCTTTTCTTTTTCGCTGTGTTCGGGAAGTTTTTTGTGCAGGAAACTTTTGATAAGTTTGCTCTTACTTTTGTTGAGCCGTAGGGAGCAGGGTCCAAGTTTGAATGTTGTGTTTACTCAAAGTTTGTGATAATTCCTGCATAGAATTCCTTTAAGTCTGAAGTGCAGCTGTTGAGGAGGTCTGTGAATGTTTTGTGGTCTTTCTGGTGCACATGCTCTTTTGGAGCTTCATGATCTGGCTGGATTAGGCTCTCAAGGTGTAAGGAGGCAAAGTAGCTGCTCAGTTCCACCAACTAATGAGGATTATGTCCGTTTTACTCAGAATAAGCTTTCACTTCACCGGAATCTCTTTTATGTAATGATGATTAACTCGTAGTCTTACAGCACAGGTTGTTTTCTAGGTCTTGCTCCAGTAGCTCTCATCACCTGGGTTAGTCTGCGTCCTGTTCATGTGCACATTTGTTTCTAATGTTTTCGTCTTGATGTATTTAATCCAAACGTGTTTGTCGTAGTGTGGGGCCATGGATTGTTTGTTCCAGAACCATGTGTGTCGATGTAATGACTAACAATGTGATGTAGATCGGGCGCCAGGACAGGACATCATGCCTACTACTATAGCTCTGTTTAACCTCCGTGGCCCTAAATGTACAGGAGCTCTCTTATGGGTGGCAGCACGCTTCATGTCTGACACAAGCCATATTTGAGCCTCTCACTGTTGGTGTGGTGCTGGTTCCACCACACACACACCTTTGCACATCATCACACGTTCAAACACTGCACACACACAAACACACACACACACACACACACACACACACACACACACACACACACACACACAATACATGTACTGTAGTCTGCAGTATATTTACACATTTATATATATCAGATCAAGCATGACAAAAGCAGGTCTTAAGTTCAGCACTATTGTACAAAGCATCCAAAGTGTAATAAGGGTATAAAATGTAAGTTTGTGTGTCCTCATTATTATTGACTGTCTTCTACAGGCCAGCATTAAGGATACTAACATCATGTTTGAATAACTAGTACTAGGCTCTGTGTGTAGACCTGAAAAAAGAACTGTTTTGTGGTTGCAGGCTAGCGCCACATTTTCAGATCAACACAAGGCGTCTGCTGCATAGGAGACCCATCAGTTTCAGTGATAGTAGCTGCGTTTTTTAAGGGAACATGTACTGAACTAGCACTGATCTGATTACTCCATTGTGGGAGTACAAGTCGTGGGTCTTAGTGAACACCACTCGCTTCCTGTCATCACTTTGAACAGGGAATCTTTCCATTCTCATCCTGTGCTTTGTGTCTCTGATATTTAAAAAATGGAAATCTGTTACCATCTTGGACCAGGGATCTGAGCTGTCAGAAAAATTACAGAGAGTTATTGCCGCTCTCTCAAAGTAGACGTAGGCCTCAGTTTGTTCCTGGACAGGTCATGTTATCAGGGAAACCACTGGATCCACCTTTCGTTCATGGGGTTCAAGAAACGGGTTGGAAACTTGCCGTTTTATTGATGCACCACTATGGTATATTGTATCCTCTGGCCCTGAATGTGTATTGATGGGGGTGGGGGGGTTTGAACAGTGAAAACTGTATGCATGTCTATTGTGTTTTGCAGAGCAAGTGACGGGGTGGGACGTTATCTCTATTATGTATTCTATGTGAGGGTAAAGCTGAACTCATGGCAACGGAACATTGAAGCGCTTTTTAAAAAAACGGGACGTTTATTTGAATTTTTTTATTGCTGATACTAACTGATGTACTGTTATGAGTTTTGTGCTAGAGTTTGAGCGGGGCAGTGGTAGGTGGGTGGGGGGGCGGGGGGGTAGACAATATTAGTGGGCTGTTTATATGGTTACTGTACTTACCTATTCTATTCTTTGTATTATGATTTGTAATTTTATGTTGCTTTTTTGAACTGAGAAAATGATGTAATGACATTAATTCATGGGACTGAATCTTGACCTTTTTATGGACGACAAAATAATAAAAAAGATCACTTATGTACAAAAATGTGAACTGTATTGTTTTTAAAGCAACCTTTGTATTTTGTACAGCAAAAACATTGATAACAATGGAATAACAAAAAGTACAAGATTTATACATACAAAATGATTTACCACCTGGATGACACAACTCATTGATATATAAAGTCATTCAAAGTCTTTATTTAGTTTTGGTCGTACAAGTGACAGATAAGACGAGTAAAGGTGTAACAATTAACACGACATGAAACAAGTTGGTTTTTGTGATTGTTAGTGGGAGTATAGTTTGAGTGTTTGTGTGCATGGTGTGTTGTATAATAATGCATGAGTAATTGTGATAAGAGGAATTCATTTGCAGTTGTGTGCAAGAGGAAGAGAAAGCAGGAGAGAAAATTAAATGGAAAAATTGTACTAAAAATGATGTTATATGTTCAATAGGTAGATAAAAATGATATTAAAGGGGGAAAATTATTATTGATAATTATTGGACTGTATGTTCCCCTCCAGTAACAGCCGAGTGCAATCACTGACTGTGTGTCAATGATGTAAAAGTGTGTCAAATGAACATCAGCCTGAGTTCATTTAGTTAGGTGTTAGAAGATGCCATTCATATTGCCATAAGTGTCACAACTTGTCACATTGCAAGTGTGTATTGTAAAAAAAAAAAACAGCAAAAAGCAGCGACAAATAGTTCCATCGTTCTATTCCTCCTTTTACACTGTTGAACAATAAAACGTAACTTTTTATACTTCCGTCAACAGAACCAACGTGAGCTGCACCAGGAGTAGTAGTTCGAGCAGAGCTGACGAAGTATCAGGTTGTAGGAAGATATTTGTGAACAATCATGGTTATAACGTGCATCGTAAAGGGTTGCGATAACAAGCAGAAGTGAAGTGAGAGGGAGCGGAAGTGAGAGTCGAAGTACTCCCAAGTGCTATTCCGCCATACATTATAGTTATCCTTTTTATCCGCTTAGAAAAGCGCCACGTTTTATTTTGTGTCGCCATACTTGGTCGTTTAACTACTCGTGTAGCTGTATTTAAATAGGGAAAACGTGGAGGAGTTTGGTCGCTTCTAACTGTCCATCTGTTTGGATCCTAATGAATGAACTGGGCTAAGCTAAGTGCTAGCCAAGTGGCGCTGCGCGCCAGGGCGATTGAGTGCACGCATTGAGACGCAAGAGGTCTGTATCAACTCGTCTTACTTGACCGAATAACATGTTTTAATATGAAAAAACGGTGGAGTGTTCCTTTAAGTGTGGCCACGGTACCAAATATGAAATTAGACTGCCACCACAGTGCCACCTAGGGGCCGATCAATAAAACCTTAAAGGGTTATCCTCAGGAGGGCATTGACAATAATTGTACCAAGTTTTGTATAATAATGCACAAACTATCCCTTTAATCCTCATACAGTGTCTGAAGGAGGACTCTTAACTGATATGTATAAGTTAGAAGAGGCAGGTAGCAATGGTGGAAAGTAACTATGTACATTTACTCAAGTACTGGACTTAAAGTACAATTTTGAGGTACTTTTATGTACATTTTATGTAACTTTATACTTCTACTCCACTACATTTTGAGGCAAATATTGTACTTTTTACTCCTCTACATTTAGCTGACAGCTTTAATTACTTTTCAGATCAAGATTTAAAATGAAAAACATGATACATTTAAAATTATTACCCATTTTTATAAATTAAACCACTTAAAAGTTTATAGGGTAGTTAAAATGAGCGGAGTGGAGTCATTTCACAGTGTGGTATTAGTACTTTTACTGAAGTAAAGGATCTGAATACTTCTTCCACCTCTGTCCTTTTTACTTCTTTACTTTTTTTTAAAACTTTTTTTGAAATTTAAAAAAAAAACTTTTTTTTAAAACTTTTTTAAATTTTAATTTTTTACATTTTTTTTTCAATTATTATTATTATTTTTTTTCTGCGCATGCGCGGCCCCGCGCGCTTCTGCGCATGCGCGGCCCTCATTGTGCTGCTGCGCATGCGCGGGCTTCCCTGCGCAATGCGCAGTACGCAGAAAGGCCGCGCATGCGCATTGCGCAGAAGGGCCGCGCATGCGCATTGCGCAGAAGAAAAAAAAAAAGTTTAAAAAAAAAGTAAAGAAGTAAAAAGGACAGTGGTGGAAGAAGTATTCAGATCCTTTACTTCAGTAAAAGTACTAATACCACACTGTGAGATGACTCCACTCCGCTCATTTTAACTACCCTATAAACTTTTAAGTGGTTTAATTTATAAAAAATGGGTAATAATTTTAAATGTATCATGTTTTTCATTTTAAATCTTGACCTGAAAAGTAATTAAAGCTGTCAGCTAAATGTAGAGGAGTAAAAAGTACAATATTTGCCTCAAAATGTAGTGGAGTAGAAGTATAAAGTTACATAAAATGTACATAAAAGTACCTCAAAATTGTACTTTAAGTCCAGTACTTGAGTAAATGTACATAGTTACTTTCCACCATTGCTACCTGCCTCTTCTAACTTATACATATCAGTTAAGAGTCCTCCTTCAGACTATTAAAGGGATAGTTTGTGCATTTTTATACAAAACTTTAAACTGTACAATTATTAGGGCTTCTGGGCAATCGCACCGAGCACTGGTCCCATACAGCAATAGCTGTAGGGACCAGGTGACCAGTATTTTATATCTCCAAATCGGTTGGTCGGAGTAACACCAAACTTGGTATACTTATTGTCAATTACCCTCCTGAGGATAACCCTTGAAGATTTTATTGATCGGCCCCTAGGTGACGCTCTGGCGGCAGTTTAATTAGGGCCTCGGGGCAAACGCACCTAGCACTGGTCCCATACAGCAATAGCTGTAGGGACCAGTGCTCGGGGCGCAAGCTCCTCTTGCGGACGCAATTTCGTCCCGCTACTAGTCCTACAACTTAAAGAGTTGCAGGACAAATTATATATCAAAACATGCGGTTTGATCGGGATCGGTGTGCTATTACTTTTCTCTACAGAATATGAATTCTGCAAAAAAACTGCCCAAGATTTTGCATTGAAATGAATGGGACGGCCGACAAAAAATGAGCGAAAAAGAACAATAATTGGAGATTTTTAAACGTCTACTTCTCCGGCATAATTTCACCTAGAGACTCCATTTAAACTTTAAACAGTAGACACAAGTCTTGTGTATCGGTGTATTAATCCACGTTTCGATAGGTCATATAGTTTTTTATCAATCCCTGTTCAATGACCATGATCATTTTTGGAGAAATTCTGAGATTATAATGGGTGTGTATTGCACGGAATGTTCGTGTCAGAGTGTGTGATGTCATCGCTCAGAGTGTAGAGGGAGAGGTAAAACTGTCAAAAAATAAATTTTAAAACTGCGCTCCAGGCCGCAAAATTCCACTCTACAGAAATAATTTATACATAGAAATGTAGGAAAATTTGTCTTCTCACTCACAATCCTCTGGTAAAGCTGTCAGAGTTATAGTTTGGCCGTACGACGCAAAGATGCGCCACCAAAACCACCAACTGCCTCATTGGGTCCCATATTAAAAACGCAGGGAGATATTTGAAAAAGGGAGATGGAACAGTTTTTTTAGATCGCTCTAACAAAGCTATTTTTTCATTTTTCTGGAAAAAAAACATATGTAGACGTTCAGGAAGAACTCAGGATGCTCAAAGTGAAGTCGAATCAATGATAGGTATTATGGTTTTGCCAAAAATGCTTTCTGTTCGAGGCCAGAAATTCCAGTCCACCTCTGGCTGCTGTCACTCCTTCGGAACTTTAACAGGTGGTATCAGTTAATTCTGTTGATTGCTTTGATCTGATTGCTTTGATCTTTGATGTGATTACAGTTACAGGTACTCTCACACACACACATGCGCGTAAGTGCGCACACTCCTCACACATGCATACACCTGCTTCAAACACGCACACACGCACACACAGGTAACTTTGTGATTTTAATTACACACAGGTAACTTTATGCGATTTTCGCTACACACACACACGTGTAACTTTGTGATTTTAATTACACACACATGTAACTTTATGTGATTTTAATTACACACACACGTAACTTTGTGATTTTAATTACACACACACACGTGTAACTTTATGCGATTTTCGCTACACACACACACAAATGCGCGCGTATGCGCGCACACTCCTCCACATACATGTTTCTCTCTCTCACACACACACACACACACATTTTGAGGTTAAAGGGCATAGTTGGAAATCTCTGAAGAATCTCATCATAGTGTACACCCACCGGCAGTAGCCCCCGTGGCCCTTTCAAAATTTCCCCAGAGGAAATTTTCTAGTTTAATAAGTGCCACTGTGCCCATTTTTGACATCCCATAACACAATGTTTTTCTGTCATTTCTGACCACATTATGCTCTAAAATGTAGGCCTACCAACAGACTATAATTGGACAATTTTTTTAGGCATTTAAAATTTGACCATTTTTGACAAATCGACATGGTATGACACACACTTTTCACACAGATCTTTAAAAATTATTGGTGAACTTTTTAATCACATTCATACAAACACAAAGTGAGTGAAACCCAATCCCATTATTCCAACTATTTCTACTATTTAAATGTACCCGTTTAAGCTAACATTAAACTTCAGCATCAGCTCTTCAGTAAACTTTCAAATATTAAACATTTTTAAACCACTATTGGTATAATTCTATTCAGTATTGAAGTGTAGTAATTTAGTATAATGTATATTATTTTCCAACTTCACTGGGTTGAATTTGTAATTGTCAGTCCTAAACATAACTTGCAAACTTCACATTTGTTTACTTAATACCACCGTTGTTGATTTTAATTAAAAGACAAACACCTTTAGTAACATATGTATTTTGAAGAAATTTCATTGCCTACATTTTCACTAAAAAGTGCAAGTGAAATCCTGCCTTGGTGCTTCATGTAACAGTGAAGTTTAATGGGAGTGACTGCCCTCTGCTGGCTGACTATTGTCATTAACAGTATTACCCTGAAAACATGCCAGTAGACCCCAGCAGTTTACTTACACAATGTAAACCCTTATTTCATAACGTACAAATTATTTCATATCAAGTACAAATTAAGTGCTTATTACATTGTGCATGTACAATGGCCAAGAAAGCAACCTCAGCAAGCTGAGCTCAGCTGTTCTCCGGCCAGGAAATAAACATGGCTTCAGCAGGCTGCCTCCATATGGCTCAGTGCAGGAGACACTCACTTCAATATTTGATCTGTCAGCAGAGAAAGAGTGTGCTCGGAACAGAAATGTTGTCCTGGTGCTTCTCTGCCTACGCAGTCAGTCATTCGTGTAGTTCACCAAGTGCGGTCTGGTTCAGACGTCCCAAAAGCATCTTATGCTGACCTGCATCCTGCGTAGACACGGCTCTAACACAGGAGACCAATCTCCACTGTGAGCGAACTTGTTTGTGTAAGGTATTGTAAATTAAACTGAAAGATGTACTGAGTGTCAAATGGACTGAGTCTTACTGCTAAGATGCTTTTGGGAGCCTGTCTAGACAGGGATCAATGTACAGCCGGATCTTAATAGAGTGGTGCGCTGCATGAGTTCCTACAAGGATTTGTTGTCACAGTCCCCTGCCACTGGCTACGTTTGTTGGCACCTGCAAAAGAAGAGGAAGCAGCATGAAAAGTGGACAGTGGTGAAGGAAGAATGCATTCTTTAATTAAGAAAAACTAGCACCATGATGTAAAAATATTTAAAAAACAGCCAATACAATGTATACTTTGTGCATCACTTGGGACATCTTTGGCTTTTTACATTCCTTTAATTATGCATATGACATACATTTTAATTTTGTTTTTTCAATTGTATCGTTTGTCCATACTGTACTTTGTGAGATGCTACAGGATTCCTGAATTTCCCCAAGGGGATGAATAAAGTATCTATCTATGTTAACCTCAGCTCCTATTATAAGCCTATAACAAACTTTAACTCAGACCCTTATGGACCAAAAAAATATCTCAATTGAAACCAACTGCAACCACTATTTTTGATTCCCATGGCCATTACAGAATAAAAGCATGCATTACATCAAGCTTTAAATCTAGAGCCCTGGCTTCAAAATTGTAATTGGACTATTTTCCAACAGATTAATCAATTTTCTCATGTTTTCCTTATTTCTCTATGGGGCAGATACATGCTATTTTCCTGGTTTCCACTCGAGTTACTGCTGCTGTATTACAGAGCACTGTAATGTTTAATGCAATGTATCAATTCAATGTTATTGTTGCTAATCACTGACATATCCCAGACAGTGAACAATAAATTCCTCAGCATTTAGTACACAGAAAATGATTACATTTTTGTGTGTGTGTGGGGGGGGGGGGGGGGGGGGGGGGGGTTCATTAGAAACCACAGTGCCATAATGTTACCAAACTGGCATTTATACATTTTATATGGTATTTTTGATCAGGACTGATGAAAAACAATATCAATTTGTAGTATTTTATAGCAGATTCAGAGTTTCTTTGTTTGTTTTTTTAGCTGACACTACACAAATAATAAATCACACATTGGAATCAATGTTGTTGATAATCATTGTCTATTCCAGACAGAGTTATTAAAAAAAAAATTTGTCCTCTAAGAACATCAAAACAACGCATTTAAAGTGAGGCACGGGCTATAGGAAAATCACTCATTATGCAGAATGGCTTTAAGTAAGGATGCATTAATATTTAAGCAGATTTTTAGTGTTGCTGTAGCTTGGAACTGAATATTAAATACGTACTGCAGAGTACTTTAATCTCCAGGAAATGCATTATATTTCATGTGTTAATCACATTATATGTTTGTGAAATCTGGATCTGTGAAGTAACTACAGCTCTAAAAAATAGTATTGTATATATGAATAGAAATAGTATTTCACTCTGAAATGTAGTGGAAGGAAGTACTGCAGCAGGAAATGGAAATACTCAAGTAAAGTACACTTAGTAAAAAGTAAAAACCCTGACTACTGAAAAAGGAACACACACTACATTCATTATTAATATTTTAAAGATAAACTTAATCTTTAAAATATTTATATGGAGTAAGTAACATACTGTTGTTAAAAAAATCTTAATCTTGAAAAGTTTTAAGTGCATACTTCCCAGTGGGTGTGACTCTGATTTAATCACTTTTCTTTTGTTCACGTTCCTGTCATGAACCTGCAGAACAACCCATGTCCTTCATGTCTTATCTAATGATAATGGTTTTAAAAGTCCCCAAAACCGGTTTAAGCCATCTCATGGCTTCCTTTTTCTTTACGTCTGTGTGTCTACTCACTCTGTTTGGTGTAAAGTCAATTCAGTCAGCTGTTCCTCCAGCGCTATGATCCTCAGTCCAATGTAACCAGACGCCAACAGGAGCAACATCATCCTACAAACACACATTAATGATGTGAATGCCTCACCCACTGCAGTGCACTTTGACTCTGTGCAGAATGACTCACAAACTGAGCAGACGGTCTAAGACGGGTACATACTGTAAAGTCCTAACAATAAGATATCAGTACATAGTATCTGTGTACAGCCGGAGTGAACATTTCAAAGTAAAGTACATCTCAAGGATTAGATCATTAGATCTTTCTTGGCCTGAAAGTGTCCAGCCAATCCAGAAAGTCAACATACCAAAATGTGCCTTTGTTCACACACATAGCCACACAAAACATGCATGGTAAAGAATTTCACGAGAAAATTGTTTTTAGGGCTTATTAGCAGTCTTTGAAAGCCTGGGTAGATTATGAGACAATGGGCCCCTGGGCACAGAGAGGAGCAAACCTACAGAGGAGCAAGACACACAGACTTTGTTTAGGGTTGTTCTGTCCCTTTGCATGGTCATTGTGAGTCTTTTTTGTATCAACCTGAAGTAGCTTTGTGTCTATTTGTAGTTGTTTTGAGATTTGTGTATTCTTTTTGTGTCTTTTTGTAGTTGCTTTTCCCATAGTCATTGTGAGTTTTGCCTGTTTTCATAGTCATTATATTTCTTTTTGTGCTCATTTAGCCCCTTTCCACAGTTGTTCCAATGTCTTTGTAGTTGTTTTGGGATCTTTGTAGTCTTTTCGTGCCACTTTGTAGTCTTTTTGTGTCTCATAGTAGTTGTTTTGGGCTCTTTGTAGTCTTTTTATGTCCCTTTATAGTTGTTTTGGCTCTTTGTAGTCTTTTTATGTCCCTTTATAGTTGTTTTGGGCTCTTTGTAGCCTTTTATGTCTCTTTGTAGTCTTCTTGTATCTCTTTGTAGTTGTTTTGTGCTTTTTGTAGTCTTTTTGTCTCCTTGGAGTTGTTTTATGCTTTTTAGTGGTCATAACAAGGTTCATACATGTTTGAAAGTCCCAGCTCAAAGAATAAAAGTCCTTCATTCATAGTTGGTTATCTTTTCATTTCAACATTTTTCCATTAAGAGGATTTTTACACAACAATATTGATGAAATGTATTCCTCTGTGTCAAGCAGCAGAGAGACAGACAGTGGTGTAAAAAGTAACATTACTCATTAAGCTATAAAAAAGTGCCCCATGCAACTTTTATAATATGATAAGTCAAAATTGCAAAGTTTATTTCATACCTAGCCTTTTTAGTCCTGAGAGGAAATAAAGGAAAAAAATGTGTAAATGTACTTATCTGTGAGAATTAATATTACTTACAGCATAATGTAGAGGTAGAACATCATGCTGAGATTCATTAATTCTCTGAGGATGAGGTGCGGTGAGACCCTCTCAGTGATCCTCCAAATCCACGATACAGCTGGTTGAGAGAAAACTCAGCTTATTATTCTTTTAATGACACTTTGCATTATAGGTATCTTGAAGTAGATATTACAGTTTGTGCATGCTTACAGAAACCCGGGACGTCTTCGTCTGCTAAGCTGTTTTGACGAGTGGAATTGCGTCTTGTAGGAGCTGAAAAGGCACAAATATACACTGCTGCATTACTGTTACAAACATTTTCAATATTATTATCTTAAATAGAAGTGATAAGGCATTATTGAGAAAAGATAAACATTATTCTGTTGGTGAAAGAGCAGAGTAACACAACATTAAGCAGTAATAGTTGCTCCATTACACATTCTCTCCCATCTGTCTCTCACCTTCACTGGACACAAGGAAGCTGTTGTCAAGATAACTGCTGCTCCGTCTGCTCAGATCATGATCTACACTGTCCTCCAAGCTGGAGTAACTGGAGCCCTGCAGACAAGGGCAGATTAAAGTTCAACTATAACCTTAAATCCAATAAATTCCGGGTTTGGTTGAGCCAGATGAGCAGCAAACTCACCATGTCAGGATCGACTTCATTCTCTGCAGAAGAGAGATGAGGGGTGCTGTTCACACTCCCCCCCTGATTCACACAGAAACAGAAACATGAGTGAAACATTATTTTTTAAAGAATTTATGTTGTTATGTGCATGCAGATTAGTGGAGCACCTACCCATGCATGTGAACAGACAGTCTGGAGGAGTTTGTAACACATCTCACGGTTTCTCAAAGAGACGAACGTGTACTAAAAGAGACAAAAAGAGGAGGGAGCAAGGGGAAAGTGATGTATGAACAAATTTGCTCCCCATTTAGTTCGTATGCTGATGAGTTCCCACTGATTCTCTGGGATTCACCAGTGTTTTCCTATTTTTCCTATTCTCTTAGGTAAGAAAATGTTACCAGTGGTTGAGAGCACATTTAGATAAGAAGATAAGCAAAACATCTTTCGGTCCACAAAATGTTTGTCTTACTGAAGAATACATCAGTTTTAAATTTCAGGAACATTAATGAAAAATGAATATCATATAATCTAATCAAACTTATTATATATTAGATTATAATATTAACAGAGACCATACTGGCATGACAGGAACATAGCATTTGCCAATGCCACAAACAAGCATTTATAGTCTTTGCAAGTTTGTAAAGGCTGATTTAGTTTGCACTAAATCAGCCATTTTTCCAATACATAAAATAAAGCAAAATACACACAAAACAACACAGAACATAAACTAACGATCTGTTTTGACTCCTGTAGTTAGGGAGTTCAACAACAGAGAAAGATGTTTGTTTATAGAAGCTTTTACAATTACAATCCCCCACAGACGTCTGATGTGAGACTGAGACAGAAAACCCAGGAGGTTTTCACCATCGCTGAGCTCCTCTGGAGCCTGATTATACCAGCATTCAAATTTAATAAGCAAACTCCTCTCCAATATTTCAACTGCTCTATTTACTTCACATAAAATTTCCACCACATTTTCATTTTTATTATTATTATTATTCAGTGAGTTTTGCTTTCCATCTTATGCTATGCAGGCTTTGCATTCTATTCCATCCTATTTTTTTAACGATTATCATCAAGTGGGTTTTATTTTCCATCTTATTTTATATTAATTCTATCGCCATTTTTATGTTCATTCTACATCCATGCCACATCATTTCCTTGTTGTAAGCCCTATGTGTTGCATTTCTTGTATGAGAGGTACTTTACAAATAAATTATAATCGTTGTTATTATCATCATATAGCTGTAATGTAAATATGCAGTCAAGTCAATGTGTATATTTATATGGCTCAAAATCACACAAAAAGAAAAAACAATGGAAATACAGAATAATGCATGAACATTTTTTTTACCTTAAATTCAACCTTAAACCTGATTTATTTTTATTTTATTTTGTCTCATATTGATTCTCATTATTATTTACCCAAGATTGTCGTAGTTTTCAGTGTTTCGGTTCATTTTGTAAAAAAAAAAAAAAAAAAAAAAAGTTTAATGAAATCTTAAGATTAAGAAATCCAAATGAAAAACCAAAGTACGGTTTACATTTTATACTACTACTTTTATACTACATTTTATACTACATATTATTATTATTTGCAAGTGCCTTCATCATTTCAAGAAATAAATATATTGTAAAGTGTGTATTCTGACCTTATCTCCATCAGCTGTTTGAATCGACAGCATGGATAAAGCCGAGTTATGCTTCTTCACCGCCTTGATGCTGGAAGCAGGAATCACCACCTGCAATATGAGGACAAAGTGTCTTTTAAATGAGTCATAATGTGACCTGAAGCATGGAAGGTAAAGAAGCAGTTTGTTCTTTATTCTCTATCCAGTGTGAAGCCCTTCATATGCAGGTAACAAGCCCAACATCTCCTGGGACATGTCAGCTTAAAAGTCTGCTCCAGCAAAGTAAACTGTCACTACAAAGTTAAACACTTCATTTTTTAATTGGCCTGAAGTGTGAGAAACCAAAGTGCAACAGTCGTTATCACGTTTTGGTGTCAAATCAGTTCACAGTAGTGAATTTGGCTTCACCTTAATGTGTGTGTGTTTGTGTGCTTGTGTGTGTGTGTGTGTGTGTGTGTGTGTGTGTGTGTGTGCGTGTGTGTGTGTGTTACCTTGGTGTCCTTGAGCAGCACCGATGAATAGAAACACACATATTTCTCAGAAGCAAAGAGTTTCCCATGATACAACACCTCCTTCTGCAAGGCACAGGTGAAGGCTACAACAGAGAAACACACATCATGGGCAGATGTGAGGAAAATGTTTCTCTGATTAAAAAAACCTCAGCAGTGTTGCCAAGACAACATATAGAGATATGCGTGCAGGATCATGTGCTAAAGTGTTTCCTCATTCATTGCGCACCACTTGGCAAACAAAGTATCACGCAGCACTTAATCAAACATCAGCGACAAAGTGAAAAAAGGTCACAATGTGGTCTAATTTCCATAATCAATATCAAGGAATAAGTAACAGACTCTTAACTCACTGTGTGTCACATTGTCCCCCTCAGGAATCTCTTGGAATAGTTTGTGGAAGGTTTTGTTGTGCTTCAGGAAGCTCTGTAGGGAGAGGTGTTTGTGGTGTTAAAAACCCACTTTAAACCTGCAGAAACTGAAAAAAATGCCAAAAAATGCTCTATGAGAGCTGTTGAAATAATGTCTCACTGTCTCAAAATAATTATATTGTAAATTATAATGATTTAGTATATTTTGAAAGTTTCTTTCTTGAGATAGTCATTATTTTGAGATACAAAGCCATTATTCTCGTGATAAGTCATCATCATGAGGAACTTTGTCTTAAAATGATGTGAAGCCGTCTTACATGTGTGTTGATGAGCCCATCTGGCTGCTCGATTTGCTCCTCTGCGATAGGCTGCTCCCTAAGGACACAAACAGGACAAATCAAAGAACATGTCAGGACTTTGTTTAGGTCTAAGTTTAAAATTTTAGTTTTCTCAATCTCAGTGTTGAAGGCGGAGCATACTTGAGGGACACATTGCCGTTGAGGCTGCGATTTAACGCCTGGATCTGCAGCCGGGCATCGTCCAGACTCTGCCTGGATTTTTTTGTGCTGAACCTGCTGCTGCCTCTTCTTCCACCGAGAGGCCCAACACTGTCCAGGCAGCTGTCCCGAGAGAGCAGGGGAGAAATGTCAGACTGATGGTCCAGCTTTTATATGGCACACACAAGACAAAATACAGAAAGAGAAATGGATTCTCCCGCATGGGAACATCAGTAAGTGTGTTGGAGTTCACAGAGCGGATGATAACAGCCCCTATGTGCTGATGGTAAATATTTCATTATCTTCACTTCCATTGTTTACATCAGGTCAAGTCTGATTTCCCCCAGAGATTAATGCAGAAGAATTTCTCTTATAAAACATGACGCAGCATCAACAGAGTGTCAACAGCACTGCTGTCTGAGAAGCATAAAGAAGCGAAAACAGGGTTTTTTTTTAATCTGTTCTGATTTCTCAGTTTGAGCAGCTCCTTGATGTGAAAGCAAACGTTAAACTTGCTGAATAGCAGCTGTATTGACTTTCTCCTTTTGTTTGGGCTAATAATTGTCAGCTTATTAGACCTGCGGTTAGTCTGCAGTCTCTGAGCAACAGCAACTCTCTCTGGAGAGAGCTTTCACTTTTGTAAACCAGCTGCCACAAACACTGTAGTCCTAACAAGGATATTGAGCACAACAAGGACCTGTTTTGTAAAGCAAGTTTACCAAATAAACCAGCATTATATCAGTTAGTCTGACTCATTTTCAGTTGATTTGGTTCCATAAACAAATCCCAAATTTCCCAGCATAATATAATGATCATGAGCTATGCAGAACTTGTTTGGTTGAACCAAATCTACAAAGAAAAGTAAGACTAACAGAAGCAAGCCTTGTATATTTGGTAAATTCACTTTATGTGACAGGCCCCTGGTGCATAGTGAGACAAATGTACACTATGTATCATGTGTAAAAAGATAATATAAATGAATATATTTGAAATAATTTGTTAATTTCAACAAACTATCATGCAGGATGAAGTTCGGAGAAAAACACACAGAGTAAAAACAATAAAATATTCATACTCACATGGAGCTGTCCAGAGAGTATCTCCTGCATTTCTCACTCATTATGGAAAATAAATACTTCCAGCTTACACACATGCACACACTCACACACTTTCACACATGCAGTGAAAGACTTTCTCTCTCTCTCTCTCTCTCTCTCTCTCTCTCTCAAGTTTACAAATGTTGTGTCTGATTCTTTGGCTTTGTTTCCTGGAAAAACCTTCTGACAGCAGTGAGGGGCAGGTCACAAACAAAAAGTTGATGTCTGACTAGATTTAGGATTGGTTCCTATGATGGAGTCAGCCAATCAGCTGTGAGAGGCGGGGCTTCCACTCCTCCTGAACCAATCAGTGAAGGCAGGTGGAATGGCCACACAGCTTCTGCTCCTCATGGCAACAGTCGCTATGGGTGGTACTGCCTACCCTAACCTTTTGACACACACACACACACACACACACACACACACACACACACACACACACACACACACACACACACACACAATGTGACACAGGTATGCAGAAACAGCCGTCACAGTCACATAATGTTTCCTGACATCTAACCTGCTTAGATAGAGATCAGAAGATGACTGATGGCACAGACACATGAAAGGACATGACATAACAGCTAAAAAAAAAAAGAAGATTTACACAGATGTTCATATTGACCTCCAGGTCTGAGGATTTTGATGTAAAAGCACTGTTTATATATACATTTATGGTGTTTCAGTACAGTATACAGTATATATATATATATATATATATATAGGTATATATATATATATATACCTATATATATATTCACAAACACACACACACACACACACACACACACACACACACACACACACACACACACATTTTTTTTACTTATTCTGGGCCTCCGTCCAATCTGTAATAGCAAGTGTCATCATTTTGGTCTTTGAGTTCAAAAAAATAAAATAAAAAATAAAAATAGAAGATTACCCTATCACTGTTTGTATATATTTGTCTACGATTTCTCAGTTGTTATTTGCATGACACAATAAAAAAAAAAAAAAATAATAATATTTAATTCCCTTACATATATATTCACTTAAACAAAATAAAATAAAAAAATAAATACCCTTTACCAAATTGTATTTTATATTATGATGGGAACACACGTTCGGTTCACACTGGTTCACTTGCACATATGCAATCACTGTGTGCATTTGTTGAGTAGCACTTTACTCTACAGTACAAACCACATCCATGTCAGTGGTTATTTTCATTTTGAAGTACATGGAGGTCCTCCGGATGGGCAATTTCCTCGTCCAGCTGCCAGCACTGTCAAACCACAGGATCATATGATTGCATGGTGTCATTCCAGATGTTTCCTCCCCCTCTTCTTCCCTCCACCCTCCTGCTTTGCCTCTGTATGCAGCTCAAAGCGCTGTGCTGACCTTTGCCTGTGAATTCTGCTTTGAAACGAAAAAGATTTGGTAACTACTGAGCAGTCAGTGTTTCCAATTGGTGAGCAGTTTAGCATTCTGAATGTTTGTCCTTTTCATGATAATGCTCAGGTACCTCAGTATGTGGAGGTATGTGCTATCTTTTCAGGATCTACTGAAATGTGAAAGCATTCAGATGAATTGTATATGACCTTGGATAGATTTTTGTAGGAATGTTTTATACTGCATATATAACCCTGCAGCGTTATTGTCAGTGCTCAAGTGTTGATTATTGTATTGACTTGTATGGTTGAATTTAACTTGACATAATACACATGCGGGCTGTCACGCATTGATGCCAGCCTCTTCAGGTAAACAGCATTTATTGTATGCAGCAGGTGTTTGCTTGAACAATAGCAGTTCAGGGTCACATTGAGCTTCGTGACTTGTCTTCCTTTGTGTGCGGTATGAATCGTCACCACGTGAGGCTCAGAGAAATAAACAGCCACTTGTATAAAGCCAAACGCCTCCTTAAGTTACCGGGCCTGTCTCAACACATTAAGAAGGAAATACTGCAGTTCAAGTCTGTGTCCCGTGATGGACAGAACAATGCATTCCCCACGTCCCCTTGCTTTTCTTTCTCCTTCTATTACATGGAAACATTGAATGCAAATGAGTGATTAGCTTTCTGAGGTATGTGAAGGAAGTAGCAGGTAAAAGGGTTGGGCATTCACACTCAGCAGCTCTTCATATCAACAGACAGATCATCAGAAACAATGGAGATGCTGCTGCTGTATGTGAAATTATAGCTGATTACATCTGCTCATGCATGGGTGTGTGTGTCCTGCAAACACGGCATCAGTGATGCAGGGAGCAACATTCCTCTTAATCTCGTTATCAAAAGTATAACTCTAGTTGTTAAAGAATGTCACTGATTCAAAGAAAGGGTGTTGAGAAATGTAATATATTAGATGTTTGAAATACAGAAACATTTCCATTCTTGTGCTGTTTTTAGGTGTTCAGACAGACTGAAAAATGTCATGTGGGTCAGAGCTCCTTCACTAAAAGCTCTCTAATGAGTGGGTCTTAAAGGAGGAGTTCATTTTGGGAAATTCAGTAGGTTGTTTTAGAGTCATTAGGTGCTATAAATGCATAGTGGCAAAGATGCGTTGTGCAATGTGTAAAATGTTGTGATTTTTCAGAGCTAAATTTGAACTAAATTTCCAAACATTGTCCAGGTGTTATTTTGTGTGTGTTTAAGAGCTGGTTGCAGTGACAAGTGCCATTTCAGTTTAGGGTTACTTTAGTCCCATCTAGTGGACAGGGAGTGAATAACAACAGAAAATTCTTGCACTTTAATTTATGTGCTGAGTTGAATCCTCGTCTGCAATGAAGTTTTATTTATATAGGATGTATCTATTGCAATATGTATCTATATATTTGTTTATCCGTCCAATATAGTTCATTCATTGTGGTCTATTTTTGTATCTGACTCAGCCTGATAGGATCAGGTTTCCAGTCAGCTGCTGTGACCAAGCAGGTAAATGAAGGTGTGTCTTTATAAGAACATTTTTTTGTCTGAAGAAGTGCAGTTGTGTGGTCTCTATTTCTCCTTCTTTGATGAAAAAAAAGGCGACAGGAATCAGGCAGCTCATTGTGCTGTATATCCAATCATCCTGCTTTTAATACAAAGTCAAGATACAATATCTACATCCATGGTTTGAAAGGAAAGAACAGGTACATAAGTGAGGGGGATGGCGTCATCAGAGCTGGCCCTCAACACATTTCATATTATGTTTCATGTGTGTGCCTTTTATATTTCTCTTGACACAATAATCATTAGAAATCGAAGGAATAACATATTTCATATATGTCACACACTGTCAAGACTTCTGGACCACACATAGATTTCATATCAGAATAATTTCAGATATAAACAATAACTTTTGAGGGTGTGTGTATGTGTGTAGCTGGGCCTCTCTTAACCCATTCTCTGTCAAAAATACACTTGCTACCATGTGCTTTTCCAGCAAACTAAATACCAACAGCTTGTCTGAGGTTTTCACCAACAAGTCTGCTCTATATATCTAATTCTCTGATGCCCTTAGACCTATCATGATGGGATGGGCCGTACACTCGAGGTCCAGCAGGGAGGGCATCACTGTAAACTTAAACTAGGTCTGCCTCTAATGCACATCTCTAGCTATCTAGTCGGACATCAGTAATCAGTATCAAATAGCACCCTACACAGAGGGCATACTTTATAATAATAAAGCAAATAAAAAAGCACCAAAACTGACCATTAAAAGTAAAAAAACAAACAGTGACAATATCATACGCTAACATTGGCTCGCCAAAGAAACAAGTAAACAACATCTTATTGGTTATAGTTGCTAGATATCCCAAATAAATAAATTAAAAACAAACTTAAAAAGTAACAAAATAGAATAATAAATATCTTTAAAAATCATATGAAATAAATATGACAAAGTGAACGATAACAATAAGGCTTTTTTTTGCGACAATAAGAACTACATCACATCCAATCCCACGTTATATCTTGTGCTCAGACGTATGTAACTGTACTGTATAGGACTCCAATGATAGACTGTATGTACAAAATCATGTCTGATACACTGGAACATCGCTGTGCTCTTCAAATCACCACGTGGGACCAATTATGATTATATGTCAAATTAAGAAAAGATATATATTGATATCACAGACTTGTGCGGTTGTACTGCAGTAGACAGAGGGGGAAACGTCATTTGGTTAAGTTGGGATGTTCTGTACAGTGTGAATTAGGAACAGAGAGAGTGGGACAGTCAGGTGAGGGGAGAGGAGAGGACTGTTGAAAGTGAGCAAATCACCACTTGCGCTGAATGCTTTTTTTTCTACTTTTTTTTTTTTGATTTCTCTCATTATCTTTCACTGCCTTAAATAGTAAAACACCAGACTGATTTAACTGCAAAGTCGTGCAATTCAAGTAGGTAAGCTTCAGAGGAGGAAGATGATCAGGAAACAGCTTTCATCCTCAGTTTAAGATACTGTATGACAATAAAAGTTTAGCACACAACGCATGGACATTAAGCAGCATGTTTAAAACACAAGAAATAAGCATAAGGCAAAGACGTACAGTAAAAAACACACAAATCATGTCTGCGGAAATGGGGGGTTGTTTTAACGGGACTGAAGCTAGATTCTTTCATTAGCGTCTGTTTCGGCTAAACTGACACAACGGAGCTGACTTCAAGAGGAGATGATGAGCTGGAGGATGAACAAGGACTACAGCAAATAGCAAGCAAGCTTTGTTTAAAGAAGAATGCACTGGACTACGAATCTCAGCCCAGTTGAGGATATGACGGGCTCTAATACCTGCTCTGAGGCCAGCTGTTTGTTACTCAGCGAGGACACGATTGGGGAGCGTGAACTGATCCTTGGCCAGCGTGTTAAGAGCCTGACTTTATGTAATGCTGGATAAAAGAGGGAGCCATCTCTCCTTGTAGGCCACAGTTCACGCTGCATGGTTTCTCTTGGCACTGTGCTTTGGGAAAATGAGCATCCACATGCTTCTCCAACAGTCCTCAGGGTGTTGAGTCCCCTCTGCTGAGGCATTACCTCATCATCTGCTTTAAAACTGCTTTAAACTTTAAGCTACCGGCGGCAGCAGTAGACACCTTTGAAATAGACTCACGGACACATAGAAATGTTCACCTTTGCACTTTGTAACCCCTTAGTACACCAAACCAATAGATACAAAGTTGAGGATAAAAAGCCCATTTAGGGTGCAGCAAATATCCAGGCTCTTTGTGTTTTTTTGTATTTTTTTGTATTTTTATACACATATAGTATCATAATTCCTGTTCAGAAGCCGTTTGTATTTCACTGGTTCATATTGGAGATAGCTGACCACAACACACATGTATTATACGTCCTTCACACTGGAACACTGAGGTAAGTATATGGATTACACATGGATAGTCTCCACACCCACCAGCTCCTCAGGGAGACCCCTGATGAGTGTGGGTGCTGTTAGACACAGATTTGCTGTTTTTGTTTGTTGCTTTTTGTCCTTGTTGGTGTAGAATTTATCTTTGTGTCTTGCTCCCCGGCAAAAAGGTTCAATGTTCACGTTATTTCAGGTCGTCTTTCTCGTGTTGTTTCACTTGTTGGTTTTGTTTGTGGACCTCGAAGCGGAAAGATGGATGGATGGTTGTCTCTTCATTTACGTTGCATAGTGGTCAAAGCTACCCAGATACTCCAGAGCAGCCTGGTAGCAGAACTGGTACTCGTCCTGGGTGACAAACAGAGTGAAAGACCTTTGCTGTTAACAGGAACAGACACAGGCTGACAACACCTATCCAGTCAAATGTTTTAACTAGAACCATGACAGCTGTACTGAAACAGAGGCTTCCTGACTTTACCGGAGGTTTGAGTGTCATATCTATCTTTAGCTCTCAGTCTGGTGATTTTTAATTTGTCAAATAAAGTGATGGATTAGTTCCTAAGGGACAGCTCCCATCCAGGCCACAAACTGTTTACCCTCCTCCCCTCCTGGAGGCACTACAGGTCCCTGCGCTCCAGAACCAGCAGGTTCAGGAACAGCTTTTTCCCCTCAGCTGTCACCCTGCTGAACTCTACAGGTGACCCACCTACTGTTACTGTAACTGCCCATGTTTATGACTATTTATAACTATTTATTATCACCCATTCATCTACCTGCACTGCAGCTATACTGTACATTCTTTACTGTATATATTTCTATAACATATTCATTCACTGTATATATCCTATAGCATATTCAATTCATACCTGCACTATATTTATATTTATATACTCTGTTCATATGTACATACCCTTGCACTTTACTACTCTGCACTTCTGGTTAGATGCTGAACTGCATTTTGTTGTCCTAGTACTTGTTACTGTGTTCAATGACAATAAAGTTGAATCCAAAAAAGAAAAATGTGTTGAGTTTAAAACATTTCTCAAACTCAACATTTGTAATTAATTAATTATTTAATTATTCATTAATATAATAACTTAATTATAATAACGATATTTAGCACATATTTTAAAATATTAATACACAAGTGCCCCCGTTACAGATAGCCAGGTATATGAAGTTGGTACTGTGAACATTTTGTTTTTCTTGCCTCCCTGTGTATGTCATGAATGTTGTGATTTATTGATGACAATAGGTGCATATATTTTATATTCACTAGATAATTATGCATGTTGATGATAAAGGTATGTTTACTTCAGTAGCATCAACATTATTTATTGGAAGACAGGTACGCTTTTATAGTGTAGCCTTCCTCAACAAATAATTTCTGTATCCACGATCAGCCAAAGATAAACAGTATTATTATTTCTGAATTATTACTGGATTGATAAAAACATTGCTTTAGGCAGAACCATTAGTGTGCTGTATCAATGCTTCCCCTGCACGTGTCTCTGCCCTGCTTAATGAACCAGTTAGTCCCACATGCTGCTCAGTGTTTACCTCAGTCTGCACCATGGCTGGTCTCTGTGTGCGCAGCATTTTGACAGTCTGGAAGATGTCCACCGCCCCTTCGTAACGCATCCTCTCCAGGACAATACTCAGAGTGATGAAGACACCTGTCCGCCCCACGCCAGCACTGCAGCCATAAAGGAAACATTTCAATATACAGATATACAGCAAACATGCTACATTCTGACCAACCTGCTGCAGTTGTTATGCTTTTAAATGTACACAATGAAAATGCAAATACAGATAACATAATTGAGTATAGATTCTGCCTTTCACTTCAATATTTGGTTAATTAAAAATTTTGATAACATTTTTATTATTTTCCTATTAATTTGATTGTATTTGTTGCATTTATGTAAAAAATGAAAAAAAGAAAAAAATGCAAATATAGATAACATATCAATGATAGATCCTGCATTTCATTTAAATATTTATTTTCTCATAATTTTTAATTACATTTTTATATAATGAATCATCAAAAAATTTTTGGTTTTTGGGTCATCTCAATAAAAACATTAAAAAAAAAATAAAAACAATGAATTATTTGTCTATTAAAAAAAAATTATTGTTAATATTTTCTTATTTTTTTTATTGTATTTTGTATTTTGTATTTTGTATTTTTACCTGCAGTGAACGCTGATTGGTCCATCTTGGCCAAACTGCTCCTTGGTTTTGTGCACTTGGCCAATGAAATCAATGAAGCCCTCCCCAGATTTGGGCACACCTTGCTCTGGCCAATCAGTAAACTGGAACTGACGGACTGTCCGTGATTGGCCATCCTGAAGAAGTGAGGAAATGAGGAGTGAAGAACGATTTTGCTTAAAAACCTGCAGGCTGCGTGGATCTGAGAGCGAATCTGAAGTCTTTCATCTTCTCAACACGTATCAAGATGTATATTCTTGAGAGATGTAGTTCTTATTTATGTTTGGTGAATATATCAAAAAGACTATTTAAAGAGCTTCTTGCTGTATCGACTGAGGACGAAGACTCTGCCAGGCAATATCCTTTTTTCCTTCTAATGATTACTGTTATCTGACCCTGGATCAGTGGCTGTGGTTAACTTCAAGCTGTAACGTCAGTGTGTCTGCTATTGTCAGCCACTCAGTAGGCAATTACATCTTTTCTCTTCTGCTCAGCCTTTCTGACTCCCCTTTAATGGAGATCAATAGAGCATCTGTCGATGTGGCGTCAGTGCAGGACAGGCTTAACTGCAGTTATCTATGACTGGCTGATATGTGCACGAGAGCATTCACACACAACAACACACAGTAACACACACACAGTAACACACACACACACACACACACACACACACACACACACACACAGTAACACACACACACACACACACACACACACACTAACACACACACACACAAACACACACACACACACACACACACACATAGCTGTCAAGGTGATCTGAAAGCATGGTTGATTGAGTAATCCAGGGCTGCTTGCTGATAGAGCCAACCTGTTGTTACACACATTCACATACGAAACACACAGCAGCAACACACACACTACAGGTCGATAGGACATGCTCTGCACCGCTGCCTTCGAACAGCACTGAAGGATTGGGAATAGAGCAGAAAAGTCAAGGAGTGTAATGTTACACTGCTGTTAAATACAACAGAAGAACAAGCCTTGAAACACACAGACGCCAAGAACTCACCCTGGCGTCCGTCACTTTGAACTCCCGGAGGATGTACTGAGGCATGTTGTACTCAGCCATGGGGTCCACCACGAAGTACTGGTACCTGGCTGAGCGCTCGGCGGGCCAGTACTGGTGACACTTCTCCTGAGAGAGCAGAGCGTAAACAAAAAGGGTTGTTGGCATCGTGTACAGTGTTTGATATTTACTGTTGATTGCAGTGGTGGAATAACTATTTAGATGTTTTACTTAAAGGGACAGTACACTGCAAAATCAAAACCTCATATTTTTCTTACCTTTCGTGCCATTTATCAATCTAGGTTGTTCTGGTGTGAGATTGGCAAGAACTTGTTGTAAGCAATTATACAATGGAAGTAATAATATAGCACTTTGCTTGTGGTTCTCAAAGCTAAAAGGAATTCATTTGAAAAACTCAACAGTAATGTCTCTATCGATCAAACATGACCCTGTTATTTACTTGACCTTGCAGGCCAGAACTACAAAATTTCAGCATAATCATTTTCACTGTGAAATAAAACAAACCGCTCATGAGAACAGTCTGTTTTTTATTTTGGGGTGAACTGCCCCTTTAAGAAAAAGTAGCAACGCTACAATGTAGAAATACTCTGTTTTCAGTGAAAGTCTAATAAAAGTACTGTCATCAAAAGTATCAAAAGTAAAGAATAAAAAAAAAAGTAATTGTGCAAAGTGGCCCATTTCAGAATAATTATATTATATAATTGGATTATGATTCTTGATGAATCACTTTAATGTTGCAGCTGGTGAAGTAAGAAGTAATTTTAATTACTTTAAATACGGTTGAGTGGCCTAATCTATAATGATACATCATAATTTATTAGTTGATTTTATTTTGCATTAATTATCTAAATCTGCAAAGTAACGAACAAGCCAAATAAATGTCCTGCAGTAATATCTACAATAATGGCTTCTGGTGGTGCAGTGGTGGAGAATCATGCAGTAGCATTAAATGGTAATACTCAAGTTAAGTACAAGAAGCTCAAAATTGCACTTAAGTACAGTACTTGAGCAAATATATATTCCACCACTGGTGTTATGTAGCACTGTGTGTGTGCATGTAATTTACCCCTACCCGTCCCATTTCTCTCAGTTTAGTGAGCATGACCACGATGGTGGAGTTGTGTTCCCACAGCATCCTCCAGAAATCCTCCGTAGTCTCAGCCAGTGGACCCTGGGTGGCAATGTAGCCTCTCTGCTGCCTACACACACAAACACAAACACAAACACAAACACACACATTTAGAAGCCACCTCCTCCCTTCATTCTCCCTGTTTCTCCCTCTGTCAAGCATCAGACTGAAAGGGGGGGGGGTCAGGCTTCAAGCAAGAAGAGGAACAGTCAAAACATGTGTGTACAACCACTCTGAAAGCCTGACTCATCAGTGTGACCGGAGCGAGTGCCGTGCAGCGAGACAAATACAGGGAACATGTATACAGTAATGACAGATGTGACAGGACGTGACAGGTGAAAGCACTGTGCTGAAAACCTATCCAATCCATTCACTCATCGAGCCATCATAAGACGACGAGGGGATCAGGTCACATTAGTGTATTCAGGATGAGAACGTACCTGTATCCGTCTATGTAGCTGGCGTTGATGTAGTCAGAGCCCTCCAGGCCTCTGATTGGCTGGAGGCAGACGCGGGTGGTTTCGTAGGGCATGATGTTGACCAGTCGGTTCTTGAATTTGTTGCAAGGCAGGTTGGCTGTGACAAACCGGGACGTGTGGGCTTTGGTGTTAGCCAGCCGCTGCATGGAAAGAGACAATGCAAATGTGTTATATATTTTTTAATCTTTGAAGGATATTATGTAGCAAAATGAAGCTGATTTGGCGTGAAACAGTGCAGGATTATTCAGGATTATTAGCCTGGTTAGCTAATGTACAAGGGCAATGAATTCTAGTGGGTCCCAATTTAGAGGAATACAAAATATATGCTATTTGCCTTTCTTGGTATTGGTATTTAACAGATAACTAAAAACTAAACAAATCCCCACAACCAAGCCTCCCCAACATTCTCTGGTGTTTACAGAACAGAATAAGACATTTCAAAACAATCAAAATAATAGACACAGATTATAATTCTTATTCAAAAAGAGCTACACCTACAGTGATAATCCTATTACAAAGAAGACTATACTAATCCAGAGGTGTAACCTATTTTTTAGGATTGGTCATGCCAGTACTTTAAATAAATCAAGTCATCAAAGTAATTCTAAAAAGGTACTCATGCGCGATATAATTTGGACCAATTTCCCTGCAGGGTATATTTTATTTTAAGGAACTTTAAGTGAAACAGTCCATCTTCCAGCCATCTGGCATGACAAAGAGGTCTAGACCCCTTCCAGTTTACCAGAATGAGGCAGCGCGCCGGATGCAAAAATAAATCTCTTTTTCTTCTCTTCATTTTGTTGGCGAAGCCCAACCCAATTGTGCCCAAAGACTATATTTAATATGATAAGGAACAATGCCATGACATTTGTCAAACATACTTTGGGCAAGTATCTAACTGTACAACTTTGAATGTTCTAGATCACATGAAACATCACACTTTTATCATGTTTTTTATAAAATGAGAAAAAAACGCTTACATCCTGTTTATTAAATGTCTTACACTGCATATGTGAGCATAGCTTTGATATTCAACTTGTTCTGAGTTCATAGATACCAAATACTTGAATGTGCTCCTTGTAGTTTTTTAGATGCAGCCTTTTTTTTCCCTCTTATACTATATTTAGTCTTGGGCAAATGGGACTACTGTTTTTCCTAAATGATTATGGAGTCTATTGCAAAAACATAAGAGTAGTCCCATGTGTGCAAAGACTAAATATAGTAAGAAAAACTTACAGTTTGACCGATACTGAAACTTTCCATTTGTGCTCAGCCCAGACAACGCTTCCACCAAAGATGATTCAAAATGTCAGTTGTGGACAAATTTTAGTTGTTTTAAACACCTTCACCCTTACCTTGAACTCCAGCTCCATGCCGGTGATGTGCTCCCCGGTCTCCACCTTGGACAGCTTCTGCATGTAGGAGTACAGACTCCTGGCGGCGACCTCGGTGTTCCCGCAGGCCACGGCCTCCAGCAGCGCCTCGTGGATGAAGCTGTACTGGTCCTCCGTCTGCACCATGTAGTTCCTCTGTGAGCGCATCAGGGTCACGTGACCGTAGATGTCCACTGTGCGCTCGTGTCGAATGCGCTCCAGCATGGCGTCGATGACGATGAAACAGCCAGTGCGACCAACACCAGCACTAATAAAGGGAGAGAGATAAACAGGGAATTAGTTGACTAACAGGATATTATATTTGATATTTAATTTAAAGGAATACTTTAACATTTTGGGATAACGGCTCATTAGCTTCCAGCTCATCTTAAGCTCTGTAATGATCACATTTATTGCACTTGTTTAATCCATTAAAAATAAAAAAAATAAAAAAAAAAGGTTAAGGTTATCAAGTGGCTGTGCACTGGAATATTTATTGGCCGAGTGCTGAGACTTTATGGGGTCATTTCATTGCAGTGAGGTTTCCTCTCAACCAACAGAAACACTAGGAAGTTATAGCAAGAAACAGCACCCACAACTAATGAGAAAGCAAATAAGCATATTTCCCTAAATGTTACTCAATCTCTTGAAGATAAACCTCTGTGTGTGTGTGTACTGTACCTGCAGTGAGCGATGATAGGTCCAGCGTCAGGAGGGTTGCAGGCTTTGACCCTGCGGAGGAAGTTGAGGAAGGGGGTGGGATACTCTGGCACGCCGTGATCGGGCCAGGCTGTAAACTGGAACTGACGCACCTCTCGTCGTTCACTGCTGCCACTCTGACACAAGAGACAACCAAAAACGAAATAAAAATTGTGGCTTTACCATCACTAAAGTCAGACCTGTCTGTACATGTGTATGTGTTAGCTTTATCTCTTTTGCATTATTGAACGTTTTACTTAAAACTATTAAGAAAATTAAACTTAAAATCTATTAAGAAATTTATGGGAAATGACACTTTTACCAATTTTTAGTACGGTTCCTCGGATATATCTCCATTAATCATGACTCCATCTTAATTATTACCAGTCAAACAAGCCATGACTACCTGTCCTTAAAAAAAACGTCCAAGAAGCCTTTATTTCATGCAAAAAAAAAAATCCTATACATACTGTATAACTTGGCTGCAGCCAACGCTCATTTTCATTATCAATTAATCTGCAGATTTTTTCCTCGATTAATCGTTTGGTCTATAACGTGTCCATCCCAGGTTGTCAGAGTCCAGAGTGATGTCTTCAAATTCTTGTTTTGTTTGTCTCAAACCCAAAGAAATTCAGTTTAATATGATATAAAACAGAGAAAAGCAGGAGCAATGTGTCTACTTGAGAGGATGAAAAAGCAATTTCTGGCATTTTTGCATGAAAAATAACCAACTTTAAAATCTAATTGATTACCAAAAATATTTTTCTGTCAACTAATTGTCGCAGCTACATTAAAGGCATAATTTTAGATCATATAAAGACCACAAATACACCTAAATTGTACACTACAACTAGCATTGCTTAATATTTTCAGTGCAATAATTTTCTACTGTATGACACATCTTCAAACTTGATGCTTCACAACACATCAACAAAATTTTAGAGAAGCGTTGCCACACTTGGAAGCTACAGTTGGCCTAGTTTCTGTGTTTGCAAGTAGGCCAGAGAGACACGCTAGTCTGGCGGACCTAGATTGGCCCTCTGCTGTAAGAAAGTGCTCTGCTTCCAACAGTGATCAAATCTCAGAGCCTGACACAGGGAGGCTGGCCTGGTTTGAGCACTCCATGTAGCCCAGACTAATCTATTCTCCATCGCATGCCCACACGCGCTTCTCGCTCATCGACAGTGGACAGTCGTGATTACTCCTGTTGCTCCTGGTTCATAACTGTAAACTCAAGAGGTCAAAGCTGATTTCTCTGGATATGACAGTAATTACTGGAGGAAAGGGCAAAGCAGTGAGTTAAGGGGTGGATACAGATGGGGAGCGAGAGAGGAAAGAGGAGGATAATTTACTTTATGCAGGGAAAGGGTGCGGACACAGAATGTGGCCAGCTCCATGGTGTCCAGCAGGGTGACCTGGATCATCCCGTAGGTCTCTGTGCCGCGGCTTGGCCAGTACTGGTCACACTTAATCTGCACAGACAGAGGAAAAACATCAGTTTCACTACAACTATTACAGTTACAGAACTAAAGCAACATTCCTCTTCAGTTTCATCAAATGTGTTTCTTTGAATTGCAAACATGAAACTGAAGTCACAGTGTCAAAACTCTCCACACAGTCAGCAAAACACAAGACTTTATGGGTCAGACTGTGAACCATTTTTCTATTCTTATATGTACAACGACATCTATTGCACGTCTGTCCGTCCTGGGAGATGGATCCCTCCTCTGTCGCTCTCCCTGAGGTTTCTTCTTCTTTTTTCCCCTGCTAAAAGGGTTTTTTAAGGAGTTTTTCCCTGGCCGATGTGAGGGTCTAAGGACAGAGGATGTCGTACCATGTACAGTCTGTGAAGCCCTTTGAGGCAAATCTGTGATTTGTGATTTTGGGCTATATAAATAAAATTGATTTGATTTAATTTGAAATTTGAAAATTTGAAACAGACCCAGGAGCCCAAAGTCTCCTCACCTCAAAGAATTTCATAAAAAAAGATACACAAACTGAACACAAAGAGATAAAAAATTAGCACTAAGAAACAAAAAATTACCACAAAGACACACAAAATGGCAGCAAAGTCACACAAAACAACCGAACAAGACACAAAAAGATTAAAAAAAACACACACAAAATGACTGCAAAGTTATGCAAAACAACCACAGACACACAAAAATAGGGCATTTGCATGTCTGTGCCCCGGGGCCCATCGTCTCATAATCCGCCTATGACTCTTTTCATATTCATAGTAACATGTTTTTTCAGAACATTCTTCAAATGCATACACACTGTTTTTAGGTGAGAGTTAAAAGATATTCTAAACTAGACATATTCACATTTCTTGCATTTTTGCACAAACCATATTTAAATCTGACTGCAATTACATCTGAAAGCACGCCAGCATCCTGTTCCATCAGTGAGTTTACAAAATAAATCAGGCTTATTTTGGTTAGTCTGAGTCACTTTCTGTTCATTCGGACACATAAAGCAAGTTCAGATAATTTCCCAGCATTAGTTGCCATAGATACTGAGCCTGAAATGTGTTGAATTCGATTGATGGAAACAAATAAACTGAAAATGAGTCAGCCTTACAGAAACAAGAAAGCTTTGTGGTTAACTCGCTTTATGAAACGGGCCCCAGGTGTCGTGTTTTGTCCCGTTACCGAACAAACTGATTGATGATTTTGTTCAGTTTTGGGGCCTTGGAATTTCAGGATTTTTTTTTTACTGTTATTTTTCCCAAGTAAAAGGCTATATGCAAAAATATAGAAAAGGGAATATTAAAGCAAATAACTGCATCTCTGATTCATGCTTGTTACATTTGTTTTAATGCAGTCAATTAAGTGAAACGATGTGCTCATTTTGAGACATGTTTGAAGTGTTTTGTGGTTTGAGTGAGCTTTAGAGATGATATTAACTGTTTGGCCAAGACACCTGCTGGTAATGAAGACTGAATGAAAAGTTTTGGCTTCAGTAATAATCAATGCTTGTAAGCAAACAGCCCCTAGAACTATAAAATGCAGATAAACTAAAACATTTATTCGGGGTGAGTGGGTTACTGGCTTCCTACCCGTGACTTCTCCTCCAGGCGTGTCATCATGACCACAGAGGCGGCCCGCTGCTCCCACACCATCCTCCAAAAGTCCCCGAACGTCTCCGCCAGCGGCCCCTGGGTAGCGATGTAAGCGTTCTGCTTCCTGTAGCCATCAATGTAGTTGGCGTTGATGTAGTCGCTCCCCAGGATACCTGCAAACGAGACACTTGTGAGGCTTTCGCTAAACTGCAATCTGCATAAGCGACATAATAAATTAACCTGCGTGTATGACATCAAACAGCCTAACGAACTGCTTGTATCTGGCAGCCGCGGCTTCCAACAGACGGCTGCGGGATGACTAGCGGACGACAACAAACAAACAAGACTCTGTCGGTGTAAATTCATGAGCTGCAGATCAAATCCATTCTCCCCCTTCTTGTTCTGGAGGAGTGCTGGCTGCACTTGAATGCACTCGCGCTGTTTGTCAGTCTCATGCCACTGCACACAGCCAGTCTCAAGCACTGTTTGCAATTTCAGATTTCATCCATCATGCAGCTCTCCCTCTCTCCCTCCCCCCCTCTTTTTGTTCACCCCCCTGAACACAAATAGACTCTCCCATTAGGATCTCTAAACATCTCCTTTAACTCGCTGTTTTCCAGCTCGTCCTCACCTTCTATGGGAGCCAGGATGACTCTGGTGTGATCGTAAGCGATGACGTTGGCGTAGCGGTTTTTGGGCTTGTTGACCTCCAGGTTTGAATGCTCCCAGGTGAACTGCTGACTCGGGTCAATGGACTGGGAAGAAGCGGCAAACACACACACACGTTAACAGTGCCTGGTGGCATACTTAGTAGTGCATTTGAGGATAATGGAAAGAGAGTGCTCCGTAATGTAGACAAGTAACAGCAACAAATTGCCACACTGAATAAATCATGAATATATAATCTGCACACCGAGATATAAATGTTAAATAAGATTTGCTTTATGAAGCGGAGGCTTAAAAGGCTTAACATCTCTAAACAATAACGACGTTATCTATTAATTCATATGGAATAATAAAGTATTCCTCACCTCGTACTCCTGGGAGAGTCGCAGGTTGTCGTTGGCTTTCAGCAGCTCTATGTGCTCAGCGAGCTCGCTGATGGGGATGGGAGGATGGCTCATCATTCCTGCGCGACAACAAGGGGTCAGAGGTGACGCAGGCTTCATCTGAAGGACCTAAATTACTGCAGGTCGGCATCACTCATATGCAAAGACGTGAAGATAATTATACAATCAGAGAACATCACATATCATTAAGGAACACGCTGAGGCAGAAAATCAATTTTGATCCATGTGCGAGGACAAAGTGAGGCGAGTCTTGTTTGTTTGTAAATTGTTTTTCTTTGATAAATTGCTTTCTCTGTGATCAGAGGAGCAACGACTCAGAGAAAACAAACACAGACAGAACACTAATTAGGAGGGTTGCGCGCACGCACACTCGCACACACACACAAACACAAAGGGAGCAACCTATTCCTCGTACAGTCGCTTCTGTTCACAGCTGGAGCCAGAAAAGAGAAGCTATAGCGATCCATTGTCCATTCAAAAGGCAAATAGCTACAACAATAAATCAAAGAAACACTGCTTTGTACATGGTAAACACAATCTATTTAAGTCAGAATGCATTCTCAATGTTTCTTGAATTGTAATACATGTCGATGCACTGTGAAAAGCATTTAACTCTGCAGCTTCAGCTATCAAAGACAGACTCATATCATCACAGTTATTTTCTCCGTCAGCCCCGGCACTGCAGCACCCACAGGTAATCACGACAAAATGCTCCTGTCACGACCGAAAATGACCTCAGATAGCACCAGCCGGTTTAGTTGGAAACAAATTTCATCTTTGCCGAGCATCTCAAGAGTACAAATCTCAGGAGAGGGGAAGTGGGTGAGGTGGGAGCTTCAGGGTTGCTGCCACATGAGAATAAAAAATTCATATGATGGCAGGGAAGAGCTGAAGTGCTTTGTTCTGTGGGTTTTTACTTTGCCTCCCACGAAAATGTAAAAAAAATCTATGGATTAAATAAAAGTGGTGTCATTTGACTTTATATATCCTGGAGCAGGTAGAGCACTAAACCTTTCTCCACGGTGACACATCTTTCCACCTTTTTTCAACAAGGACCTGGTGTGACTTCTATAAACTGCAACCTTGAAAATATAGTGAGAACAGTGATTCAATTCCTGCAGGCTATGTGTGTTTTGGACGCTGTTAATTTAATGGAAGAAGTGAAAGCAAAGCATCGCGGGCCTAGCGCCACGACCAAAGCAGCTGTGTTGTCAGATCTCACTCTGTAGGGGGTGGGGAGCGGCAAAATGCATGCAGTTAGTTCACAGTGGGGGTTTTTGTGGGTTATGCGGGCGAGAAACAGAATCGATTCCTTTAAAAATGATCACAGTTAACCCACAATTCACTTTCTGATGTATCACTTTGACCGTTTAACGCGACTAAGAGACATCAAGAAGACAGATTCCTGTCTGTTCCTGTGTGCTATCTGCAGCCTGGCATGTGGACTGTGGGCGAGCGGAGATGATCAGATTTTGTCACACCGTTATGACTCAGCCGTGACTAAGCACTGACTGTACTACCTGGGCACCGGCCATTTTGATCTCAGAAACGGCTGGAAGCTGCCAGGTTGGTTGTGATGCGGAGGAGTACTTTCACAATCTTGTCTGCATAATCTTACCAAAGTTAAAATTAGTCGCATGAATATTTCATTATCAAATGATGAGCAATCGGAAGTACACTTTAGTATGCAAACACAGAGTGTGTGTTTGGATGCCTGTGTGGGTCCGTGCTCCATACCGGGAGTCTGGAAGTTGATGCGTCTCATCTCCACAGGGTCTGTTGGGTGATGTGCCATCATCTCTGCGTTGCTCAAAAGGCTCTTAGTTCCGGGTTCAGAGGCCTTTCGCTTGCTGCTCAAACACAAGTGAGTCAAAAGAGCAATTAGCACATGCAAACAACCAGGGAGAAAACACACACTCAGTGGTGACAAATCATTAGCATGGCTACTTGAATCGAGTAAATAGTGCATTTACAGATATTTTCCGGCTTTGTACAAGTTCTCTGTACAACATGCCGTATTTTGTAATTGCTGTGGGTTAAAATGAACAAAGAGCTTGACATTGGTTTAATCTTACCTGTCAGGTTTGCTGCTTCCAGTGAAACAAGAGCAGCGGAAGGAATAATTAGGGGAAGAAAAGGAAGGAAACAGACAGATTGTTAGGGAGGAAAATCAATATTTTTGCATTAGTATTCAAAAGCTTGATGGCTTGCAGCAGATATCGCAGGCCTGTAGCAGGGTCAGGCTGTTTCAGAGCTGTCTGAAGGGGAGCGCAAACTTCCAAATTGGAGCAAATTTGATAAATATCAGGCTAAAAAGTTGAGCATTTGTGGAGGAGTAGTCAAATGTTAAACTACCCCGGTATAAGAAATATCAGTGGGAGCTGCTGGCAGAATGTGAGTGCAGAGCATGATAGACAGAAATTTAATGTATCTTTAATAATAAAGGCGGGAAATAATCAATATTCTTCTTATTGTCAGAAAAACTTCAAAAAAAACAAAACTACCAATTAATTACTCGTACAGCACTGACAAGTATTGTCTGTACAGCCTGATATAGATTATTCCTTTGTCCATAGAGCTCCATTGTTGTACAAAAACTATTAAAAACATGTCGATGAGCCACACAATTGCATGATTGACGTGTTCCCTCATTACCATGAATATGGACAGTGTAGTTTACTTCCCACAGACAACATACTCCCTAAATACTCACTAGAACACCAAATGTGTATTAAAGGAATACTTGTGTTTTAAGGGAACACCCTTAAAATGTCCATATACACAGTCACCCATAAAGTTTGAATAATTTTGGTTTCAGACACAATCCTCTGTTAATTGTGATATATATATATATATATATATATATATATATATATGTGTGTGTGTGTGTGTGTGTGTGTGTGGACATTATAAGGGTGAAGTATTACTTTATACATTTATCATTACATTTTAATTTATGTTTATTTATTCATTGATGTTCATACCATTACATGCAACAACATATTTAACCTATTTAACATGCTAAATTATATATTTTTTCCAATGTGCAATATCTACAAAATGCAAAATACTTTCAGGAAAACAAACAAACACAAAAAATAATGTATTAATAATGAACGCCAAATAGCAGAACTGTATGTTTATAATGTGTATAGAATGTATGCATAAGTCTTATTGTTTATATTCTTTATTCTGTCTTCCATATTTATGTGTCTGTATCTTGAGCTGCTCAGACAACTAAATTTCTCCATTGCGGAATAAATAAAGTCATATCTTATCTTATCTTGTCTTATCAATTACTCACACTGTGTTACCTTAAAAATTCTCAAAGAAAGAGTTGATCCGTCTCACTCACTTTTTGTAAAGGAGGATAGCGATAACGATGCAGATGATGAAGACTACAGCCAAGACAGGTCCGACCACCCAGATGAGACCATCACCAGCGTCCAGGGGCTGGGGGTCTGAGTCCGGGGCGATCACGGGGTCTGTGTAGGGGCTGGCTACGTACATTTTCTGTGAAGAAACATTCAGGCACATTGTTAGGAAAAACTATGAAAAAATGCGAAAAAAGATGCTTTAGCAGTATGACTTTTTTTTTTAATCAGAAAGAAGGGTGTACTTTTTGGCATTTCTTAGTAATTTTGTTTACCACAGTGGATAAAACAACATGAGCACATGACACTCAAAAGCAATTAATTAAAAAAATTATGCACACCATGCACCCCCGAGAAATCAATCCCACAGCTCTTTTACCAAATCTCAACAAAATGTAACCCTGTAAGGTAGTCGTCATTGCAGAGTTCTTGCATTGGATTGCATGAGATTGAAAAGGCATTCCTGTAATTGTGGCCGAACTGCACATGACTGGTTTTACATGTGTGTGTGTACATGAGCTCACTGACATTATGTGTCTCTATAATTACAATAAACAGAATAAAGTGCCCTTTTATTAGTTGTGAAGGACTTTTAAAAAAGCGTCCCAGGGGCTGAAATTGTTCCTAATAGAAAGCATCTAATAAAAAATAAAATCTATCCTGATTAAAATTGTATATTTACGTCTCTATCAATTCAAATGCACATATATACGATCCAGTGCAGTGCACAGGGCAATATCTCTTCTCCTGCCACAGTAGGTACACTCACTCTTTATTAGCAGTGGTGATGGAAGTACGTGAAGGTTATTGCCTTTTGCTTACAACGATTTGACTGACGTGCATTTTATTGTTTTAGCAGCAAGGCCATATTGATTACAATGTATAGTGACAGCCTGCAGCACAGAAACACAGGCAGCAGGGAATGAGGGAGTGGTCATAAACACGGAGAGAAAGGAGATGTGACTCGTACCCCGGTTGTGGAGTTGAGCTCAGCCAGGATGAAGAAAACGTACTCCTGCCCCGGCTCCAGAGCTCGGTTCTCGAAGCCTCCGTAGTCCAGCTGGTCCCCCAGGGTGAAGAAGGCCGGCAGGGTGGCAGGTGTGAAACGGGCTGTGATGTAAGCCCGCCGCAGGTCAACCTGCTTCTGCTGGCGAGAATCCCTTTGCTTTTGACTGATGTCTTTTAACAGCTGAGTGATGGAGAGAGGAGGAAAAGAGAGAAACACAGAGAGGGAAAACACAGACAAGTAAAATGAGACGTTTAAATATCTATGACTAATGTTTAAACACTGATATGGAATTATAAAGGGTAAGCTTTGCCAGGAGTTCTTAGCAATGGGTTTGTGTGTGTGTGTGTGTGTGTGTGTGTGTTTATAGGTCTTTTCCTCCTTCCAGGCACAGGCATCAGTGGGTGTTGTCATTGTTGTGGTTCTCACCTCCTCAAGGTCCATTTCATCTGGGCTCTTGAGGTGTCTGATGACGCCGCGGGCTCTCCTCAGTGGAACCACAACAACATACACATTCCTGTGGGAGCAGAGGAGGATAAACAACATCACACCAGTTGTACTGATACAATAGCAAAACACGTCAAACTATATCCCTTGCAAATTTATATCAGCCCTATCAAAACTATATATAGTGCAGGATCTCAAGTGCTTGCCGATCACTAGATCACGGAAGAATTGTGGGATCACTAGATCACAAATCCATCTTGCCAAGCTTCAAATAATGTGCCTCAGTTTTGACCAGTCAACATGCTGTAAGGTGCTGCTGACAGGTACAGGACTGGTTATTATTCCAGTCACCTTTAGAGATCATCTGACCCGAGTTTTATGAAATGAAAACCATTATGACTATTTCAGAATAGTAAATCTTACTTGACAGGACTACGACTCTCCAGCGATGGCAGGATTATGGTAACTGTGGTCTCAGTGTCTCGGGTGTGGTCAATCTCAGGGCGGCGGATGGTGATTGGCGGGGAGGTCTTGGCAGAAATTCGGTGGCGAAGGCCTCCCATGTTGCCCTCCGGAGAGGTGATCTTAAAGTCGTAGCTGGTGTCAGGCTGAAGGTTTGGGATGACTGCCTTTCTCAGACGGGCGTCCACCTCCATCTTCTGTCTGTTGTACTCCACCTGGAGGGAAACGGTTGGTGTTGACTAGATGACTATTTATAGACTGTATGCTGGTTTTAACCTATTGTACTGTAACACGTTCACACTCCCTTTGATGGTAATGGTAACACTTTATTTTACAGGTCTGCAAATTTCATGGTAATTAGGTGAAATTTAGCAAGTTTAATTTACATCAATATTTACCACAAAACTTATAGAAAATTACCCCACCATCATTGAATAATTATATTCTGCTATTTCCTGATAAGCAGGTAAATAGCTGGTAATTATTTAGAAAATATAGAGGAATTATACAAAATAATGTATTTTATTTTCTCTTCAAGGGTTTATTACAAAGTTGTACTGCCACACTGCCCAAATTAACAACATATTTAACCCTCCTTTATGTTGCCGGTCAAACTGACCCATTTCAAAGTTTAAAAAAAAAAAGTATTTTTTCGGGATGAAACTTCCTCTGCTTGGCTTATGAATTATCCTCATTGAACCATGATCTGTGAGAGGTAAAGAACACCACTGCACTAATTATTGATTGAGATGGTTAATAATGGAGTTAATAATGGAATATAAACAATTTTATTGGGATTTTTTGGGTTCTGACACTTTTGGATAATTAAATATGCCCCAGGTCCAATTGATGCAGGAACATAATTGCTGTTTCTGAGAAACGAACATAACAGGAAGGTTAAATAAAACCTTTTATATTTTGTGAGAGTTATGCTTATTTCCTTTCTTCCCCAGGGGTTACCATGAGAAGCTAGATACCACTCACATTTAAAGCTACCACCAGCAGCCAAGCTAAGTTAGCTTAGCATTAAGACAAAAACAGACTGTGGGAAACAGCTCGCTCGGCTCTGCAAAGGTAACAAACTCCATCTATCAGCCCCTCTAAAGCTCACTAATTAACACATTACATCGTGTTAGTTTATTCCATTCACAAATCAATTTGGTCTTCAGGGATGTTTTACACTTGAATTGACGTGTTAATTATTAAACTTTAGAGGGTTGTGTTATATATAGTAACACACAGGTAACCCTTTAAAGCCCTACTCCATGAAATGCTGAATAAAGCCAGCGGGCCACAGTTGGAACAATAGTTGCTATAAGGGTTAAACTTCCGCAGTTGGGAGTATAATTCAAGTTTGGGCCATGCATACTAAATATATAGAAACTTATGATAATGCGAGGTATTATAATCAAAAGCACAGGACATACAGTAAAGCGATAGGGGTTGCTGCTCTCTGGAAACTCCCAGGTCAGAAGAACACTGGTCTTAGTGGCCAGATTGACCGAAAAATTCCTTGGCACATCTAGGAAACAAACAAAAAAATAACAGTCACTTGTGATGAAGCATTTCATTCAAATTGGTAGCTGCTGTGCTTTCCTACTGCAAACCTGTAAAGACGGAAGACACGTCAGTGAGATTTGTTACTGGGGGAAGAACACATGATGGTTAGGAGGATGGGCAGGTGATGAGGAGAGTGGCTGGCAAGAGTAATAAGTACAAACAACCGACAGACCGGCTGCAGGAATGTGACATGCCACATTCTCGGAGTGTAAGGTTGTGTTTGTTAGACTCAGAATTCAGCATGTCAGCAAAGGCTTTGGAAAAGGTGGAAGTGGAGGTCTATCAGATAAAAAAGCTTACCTGCAGATACAGCAGCAGACGCCGGCTTTCCCTTGAATTCAGACTGAGCACTTACCTGCCGTATTCGATACTGTATATCCAAGCCCTGTATTGACTTTTACCTGAGGGTTTGTGATAAGCAGTGCTCTTGAAGCAAACATCCATTAGCATTCAGCCTGCTTCCACTGGTGGTGAAGGGTAGGTGATGAAGGTATAAGTGAGTGAGTGGAGGAGATTGGGGGGAGTAGTCGTGTTCCCCTGGACTTTGCATTTTACGGCCTCTCTGAGGTGCTCGGGTGAACGGCCGACCTGTAAGAACTGGCCCAGACTTCATTTAGTTTAGTGGTTTGAAGTGAAATCCACAGTAAAGGGAGCGGAGATGTGAGGCTGAACCAGTGCTGAGTAGGTGAAGGGTGTTCCTGCGGCCTGAGGCCAGCCCTACCTGTTTCAAATGCCAGGGTTCGGCTCACCAGAGGCGGGCTGAAGGGGCCTGGCCCTGCCTTGTTGTGGGCTCTCAGCTGCACCTCGTAGGCTGTGCTGTGATTGAGGCCCAGGATGGTGTAGCTGGACTCACTCGCTGGTAGCGTGATCCGCCATGGGGGAGCAGTGGGGGCTGGTATGGCTGAGGGGCCAGGGTCAGCAGAGGGTTTGGGGCCCGCAGCTTCTTTGTAAGCTATGGTGTACTCTGTAATGATGCCGTTGCACTCCTCTGGGGCCGGGGGCAGCCAGGAGAACTGGAGTGAACAGCAGGTGGCATTAACAAAGTCATGTATTTTAGGGTGTCCCAAGGGTGGGAACATGGGAACCGTTATCTCCTGCTGCACTACGTCTCCGTAGCCTGCTCGGCTCTTCGCAGAGAGGACAAAGACGTAGGAGGACCCTGGGGACAGGTTTCTGACGGTGAAGTTTTTTTCCCGATTTGTGAAATCCACTGTGGTGTCTAAAGTGGTGTTCTTCAGGCCAAACTGTAGGCGGTAGCCCTGGATTTCCACTGGGGGCCCCCGGCTATCAGAGCCTGACTCAGAGCACTCTACCGGAGGAGCCCACCGCACCATCACTGATGGACCAGATTCTGGACGCACCCAAAGGGAGGGGGGGCCGGGCACTGCAAACAAAAGTGTAGGCAGTAGAAAATCAATCGTACTATATATATAAAAACATATATCATGTAAATCTTGTGGAGGAATTGATTTGCTTGTTTATTTACTGCTAGGTGGTGCAGCTTACTGTAAGATCAATTCTTGAGTATGTTACTAAATCCAGTGTGCTGAACTCTATACTTGGCATATGCTTACCAATCCCCAGTGTCTGCACCAGCTTGGCTTTGCTGTGTGCTCCATCCCCTTTGGTGGTGTACGCTGCCACTGAGATGGAGTACAGAGTCTCTGCTTTCAGATCTCCTAAAATCAGCTCCTGTGGGCAAAAACAGAAAAAAAAGCACCATCAAATACTGCTAACTCATTCCTTTTAATATGAGACAATACACAGATCCATTCCTTCAGATTTATTACCTCCACCAAGGAGGTTATGTTTTCCATGTGGTTTGTCCGTTTGTTTGTCAGCAGGATACCATTAAAATTTGGAGCGGATCTGAATCACAGTGCAAATGTACAAATTCATTTTCACTTTTTTTTTTAACACTGGGCATTAGGCATGGGGCGTTTGTGCTGCATTCATGTGGTGATGGACTGAAATACTGAGTTTCCTGATGTCATATTTTAGAGCTTCTTTGGCTCTTAGTTGTTCTGCAAACAGTGTCTGAAATGGGCCGGCACGCTTGATCTTATTGCATACTGCCACCTCCTGGTGAGTCTATACGCGCACTTGTAAACACCCACAGTACTGCGTCTCTGTGTAAACACGTAGCTAGCTTTGTGCTAAATGCCTTTGGTATTCCTTCTTATTATCAAGTTTGATCTGTAAGCCAACAAACATCAAATTTTAAGTTGATTTTATTACTGCATATGCAATATTATATTTGTGTATTGTGTGATTTGTATGTATATATTTTCAGTCTTTTAAGTTTGTATTAACCAAATACATCAATGCACAAACTGTGGAGATGAATGTTGCATGTAGGTCTGATATATGTAATAAAATACATGCATAAATACATTTAAAGTGGAATATATTACCAATACATACCTATACATATAATGATATCCAAGACAAATGCAATGATCATGTCATGCAACTGCTGAATTAGGGTACTGGCACCCTAACCTAATACAGGCACTGCATGCAAATACTGGGAACAGCTATCAACATGTTGTTTAATCTCTCTGAGCAACAAAATCCAACACATCTTTGCAGCCTCTGACACCATCTGAGGAGCATGTGAATGCAGCATTGGTCTATGCTTTCTGAGTGCCATTCCAGTTTACACTTATGCACTAGTAAAACATTTTTTTTAAAGTTACACATCCGAACAAATCTGTTTAAACTCGATAAGGATTTCATTGCTGTCTCCAGGTAATGCACTGTATGCATTGTGCTGTATGTAATAACAGTGAAATAATTCAAAATGAGTAGAGGATGGGCAGTCTGCACTCACATATTGAGTCGAGTCATCCTCCTCCATCTTATCCCACAGATGAGACACACCCCGCAGGCAGCCGAGACAGATGAGAGTAGGAGTGAGTCAAAGGACAAGAGGGAGAGAGGGAGAATGTTTAATGATAAAATAAATGAACGTCTTTAAATCATTTAAATATTCAGTTATGACATCACCTGGGACTCATCCAGTAAGAGATCTTTGATCCGAGGAAGGTTCCGTGATTCACCGCTGTCTGTGCGGCTGAAATGCACCTGGTAGCCGCGGACCTGGCCTTGCCGTAACCGTGGCAACACAGACCGCCAAGTGACTCGAAGTGCTGAGTAGTTGAGTGGCTGGACGTCCACCTGACGAGGGGCTGCACCAGGAACTGAGTGCATAGACGAACACACACACACAAATTGCATAATTAATTAAGTGACCAACAGTCTAGCCAGTAAATAATCAACTGGACAATCAATACTGTTTAGGTCTGATCTACGGCTCTCACTCTTACCGTCCTCATCAGTTCTGCAAATCACGGCCGGGCTGTTGGGTCCGCTCCCTTCTGCAGTGAAGGCTGCCATGCTGATGTTGTACCAGCTCCATTTCTCCAGCCCCTCTAACACTGTCTGCCCCTGCTGGGCCTGGATAGGAAGCCCCTTCACCTGCTGCTGGCCCTGACCTCCGCCTCCTGCCCCAGAAACTCTCTGGTATCTCAGCTCATAACCTGCCAACTCGCCATTCTGACCCTCCATTGGAGGCGGCCTCCAACTTACTCTCAGCGAGGTGGAGCTGGCACTATCGCAGGACACCCCCTCGGGTGCAGCAGAGGGCTCTGATTGGACAAGGGGGCGAGGAGGGCAAAGAGTTTAGGAGAGACCCAAGAGATTGGGGGTTGAAAGAGCGAGAGAGGGGGAGAATGCACGCAAAAGGATAAGAGATAAGGATAAAAAAGGAAACAATAAGACACTAAGGTGAACTGAAAGAGATAACACCAGGACAAACATGAGTGAAGCACAAAGGGGGACCAACCACATAATGCAAAAGCATAATGTTAGACTTAGAGCCTAATGAAATAAACCAAGAGACAAGAGCATCGACCCTGAGTGGACAACTTAATTATACCCAAGGAGAATGTGCATCTGATACCCAATGATTATATCTTATCCTTTAGCCGTAGCTAGTCACATAAAAGGATCTAGATCTATGAATGAAAAAGACTTTCTCTCTCCAGCAGGGATGCACAGCTCAGTACACAGGAGTGCAGACAAATATACACATTTCACAACACCAGCCCCCATGGTGGCATAATCCTTGAGTCCTCAGGATAATAGAGTGGTCTGAGACTTTCCTCTGCCGACTAGGGGAAGGTCTTGGGCTTCACAACGGGAAGAAGAAAACAAACTATAACAGATCTCACACAGTGCCGAAAGGATTTAGGAGGCAGGTAAAAAAAAAAAGAAAAAAGAAAAAAGAACAGAGAGCCCGGGAGAGAAAGGCACTCAGACGGATATTGAAAGTCAGTCTAGAATGATGAATTGCTGGCAAGAATTGAATCAGAAGTAGGCTGAAATATTTACTGTAACAAACAAGTATAGAGAGCCGAGAATCACACACCTGCATCAGCACAGCTCCCTGAACTGCAGTTGTCAGCAGTGGTGGAAAGTAACTAAGTATATTTACGACAGTACTGTACTTGAGTATGAATCTTGAACTTCACTTGAGTATTTTCCATTTTATGCCACTTTATACTTCTGCTCTACTATATCAAAGGCAAATACACCTTTTTTACCGCTCTTGATCTGATCTGATCTTGACAGTTTTAGCAACTTTTTTGATTAGTTTATGATTGCCTTCCTGTCTAATATAAACCACTTATCTCCAGATGTATAGATTTTGAATGTTTGCGATGAACTGAAGGATAAAGTGTTCCTTTATGTGTTGAGAAAATTCTCCTACTTTTTAAGCTAAATAAACTCTTTAAAAACCCTCTTGGATCAGCTGAAAACTGCTTGTCACGAAGCGGAAAACAAGGTTGTTTTGGATGAAAGGTTAACTTTTTGGTGAATTTCTGTAGATTAAACTACCCAACAGTAAATAAACGAGTTAAAATTAGCACAACTTTAACATCTACAGCAGTAAAGAGCAACATTTACGCACCAGTAGTATTTATCCTGACATTTTATGGCACAATCAATACTCTAGCTTTTGATTCTTTAATCTTGCTGTTGAAACTTTTACTTCAGTAAAGGTATTGAAAGCAGGACTTGTAGTGTAATATTTTCACAGTGTCGTACTCAAATAAAGTATCCTATTACTTCTTTCCCCACTGGGTATCACTCACCCTATATGATGGACCTTAAAGAGTGCTTTCTCTCGCTCACACACACGCAATGACAAACATGGCATCTGTGCTTGTGTGTGAGTTCGGGAGTGTATAGCATGTGTGTATGTGTGGGAGTGTAATAGTCATAGCTGACAGGTTCAAGTATCTATCCACTCAGCCGTACAGCCACTGTTCTGTTGGCCTCGGGGGACAATCTAGATGTGCACCAAAGCTTGGCGATAACAAAGCGCACATAACCTCCCTGGGAAATGAATTCTGCTGCATGAAATAGTCTGCTTATCTGGCACCTTCCCTTTCCTGAACCCCCCCGTCCTCCTCTGCCACCTCCCCCGAAGTGCCGCCTTGCCTTGGTCTCTCTTTCTTTTAGCTAAAGTGAAAGGAGACCTGCTAAAGGTGTTAGCACATTTTGTACTCGGTTATGAATACATAATACAAATCTTTGTGTCTGTTGAGCGATTGTAAATGCTTGACAAAAACTTACCGCTGAAGCGACACAGTACAGCATCACGAACTGCAGGACTTGCTTTTTTCTCGAACCACAACTACTTAATCGATTCTTTTCCTTGGACCGTTTTTCTCCATTATGTCCGCATTTTTTCCCCTTGTGAGCAGATATGAATCATCTAAATAGTGGAATTTATTTGACTCGTATCAGATACCGGTGATTGTGCAGAAATAAAAAAATGGAGAAAAAAGGATACAAGGGAGAGAATCCAAATTCAGCGTGGATGAAATACAGACTGGCCGGCACTTACCTGTCAACACAGCAGGCCAACCACCATCCTTTAATGCTCCTTGCTATGGCTGCTAGCCAATAAGTGGCAGACAGTTTCGCCCTTTCAAAGACATTAGACACTGATAGAGTGGAAAAAGTGAAAAGGAGGGTGAAGAAAAGGAAGGGTGAAACATTAATCGGTGCTCCATCTCCATCAGTCATGATGTTTTGGCTGTGTAAGAAAGCGAGAGGCTGAGCGGAGGAAGAAAGGCACAGTCAAACATAGATGGATGGATGGGAGGTGGGGTTGGACAGATAGCTTGATAAACTAGATAGATGGAGAGATGTGAAGATGGTTCCCAGGTTATATCAGGCAGGAGCCGAGGACAATCCACTTAAACCTGTGTGTATGTGTGTACAGTATTTGCATGAGAATTGTGTACAAGACTGAGACATAATGCAATTTAAATCCGTGGCATCTGTGTGCGCCTGCAGGTACAGTATGTGAACCCAGTCAAATTGAGACGTACTGGCTTGTGACGTCCTCTGCACCAGCTCATTGGTGAAAGCGCCGATGCCTTTGTTTGAGATGGCAGCCAGGGAGAAGGAGTATTCTGTGTTCGCTTTCAGACCCTCCACCGTGTACGAATTCCTTGGCCCGAAGGTCAGCTTCTCCTGTGAGAGAGAAGAAAGCGAAGCGGAGAAGAAAGAAAGAGGACAGGACGAGAGGAGTGGAAAAGAAATCATTAAAGAGATGAGACTGTCACCAGCAGACACAGTGGAGCTGGACGCTGGGGTTAATCTTTTAAACTTCCCTCTTTTATCTGTCCTCTCATCCCTCTGTCTTGTTAAGAAATCCACCCAGCAGACAGCTTTATAAAAAGAGAGTAAGAGGTCTCACCAAGCTGCCAAACTTGACAGGTTTGTAGAGCAGCTCATAGTTGACAATGCCCTCCTTTGTGTAAGCAGGTTCCCAGGTCAGCTCAATGCTGGTGTCGGCCACCTTCCCCACTCTGAACTTCCCCGGTTGGCCTGGAACTGGAGGGGACAGGACAAGACAGTCAGACAGGTGTTATCTTTATCCCTATATATACAGTCATGGAAAAAAATGATTAGACCACCCTTGTTTTCTTCAATTAATTGTTCATTTTAACACCTGGTACAACCAAAGGTTCATTTGTTTGGACAAATATAATGACAACAACAACAATAGTTCATGCAAGTTTAATTTAAGAGCTTATATTTAGCTATTTTCCATGGTTTTCTTGATAATGATTTTGGAAAATGGCTAGATATTAGCTCTAAAATTAAACTCTTATGAGCTATTTTTGTTGTTATCATTATATTTGTCCAAACAAATGCACCTTTACTTGTACCAGGCATTAAAATGAACAAGAAATTGAAGAAAACAACAGTTAAATATTTTTTTTCATGACTGTATATGTATTCAGAGTATTCTTCTTCAGTCTTATACATTTTTGTTTTGTAGTTAAAGGTCCAGAAAAGTGATTTCCTTAACATCTTATTCACTTGGGGAGAAAAAACAGGGGAAAAAAACACCTTAAAATACTTCAAGATGAGACATACAGTAGTTTGGACAACATAAAATTGGTTTATGGATTTTGAACACCGAACACCTCATGTTTTCAAAACAGTATAACATTCATATCTTGTACAAACAGATAATCATGAAATATTGATTTCTCATAATTAAGCCATGTGTAGCCGGCGGGGCTCTCTGGATTCAGTTTAACAGCTTTTCATTATATTATTACTTATACTTATTTCATTAAGTAATGGGATGCTTCGTGATATTATTATATCATGACATATTATATAATATTATCTGTCTAAGTTAGCACAATACTAGTTATTTCACATATGTAAAATATCTATGGATGTAATAACACATCTTTTTATTGTGTCCATTTTCCTGTTTGTATTTTGCCCTTATAAATATTATTATTCTTAGCTGTCCTAGTGATTGCATTATTTTAGTGAATTTTATATTTTCTTTCAGTCTTGTTTTGTTTGTAAGTATGTTGCCAGAGAAATTGCACTCTGCCAGTCAAATCTAATCAAACAGCATTGTGTGGGAGCAGAGTTAAATTACAACTTATTTATTACTAAGGGTGTTGTTTCTTTTTCTTTCAAAGTCAAGTACTTTTCAAAGTCAGGTACCTAATGTCACAAAGAATTTAATTAAAGCGTGGAAATCAAACCATTTTACCCGATCTAGTGGAATAAAAGAAGATGTTGTACAAATTCTCAATGTCATAATGTACACTCATAAATCTCCAAAGCCCTTGTTTTTTTGTGCAGTTTTCATATAATCTCATTCTGTTGTGTGCTGGAAAATGTCTGACTTTTTAAAGACATCTGATGGCGTAACAGGAGCTCAGGCTCCACAGAAATTTAAACCAGTAATACCATCAGAGTAATCATCTCTTTGTCCCTCCCATCACATAAAACCTGCGACTCCACAGCAGCTGTCACGGTGACTCTAACAGCACCAAGGTACGAGGGACATTTTTGGCTCATAATCCCTGTTCCCTTTTCATAAGTCTCCACAGTTCTGTCCCAGCAGGTGAAATTTATTCCTTTTGAAGAAGTCATATTTCTTGACAGGTCAAGCTTATTTGCCTAGCATTTCACAGTGGATTGCCTCACAAACTTTTCCATAACACACTCGAGTAAGCTACTTAACTTTGTATACATGCACACACACAAATAATGAATCATTTGTGCTCTGTTGCATGTGCACATCTGAAAAACAACCATTTCTCTCCTGCATGAATTAAGGCAGAGCACTAATAAACTGATATCCATGCACCAGCATGCACAAACATCTGGCAGTGATTATGATTACACACTGACCTCCGGGCATGACTTTAACATGGACGGGGTCTGAAAAGGGTCCGTCCCCCACAGAGGTGAAGGCTAGGACCTGGATGGTGTAGGTCTCAGTGGTCACCAGGTTCTGAATGGTGGTGATGACGCTGTCCTGGACGTTATGGATCTGCCACTCGTTCATCGGCCGGGACGGGTCCATGGTGTAGTACACGCGGTATCCTTTCACCTACAAAAAGGAGTGAAGCGAGAGAAGAGGCCGCTAGATGGAGAGTTGTCGATTGGGAGTGGGTTTTAAGGTCATCAGTGACTGGGCTGTATTAAGTGATCTCTCACCCATGGTAATCCATAATACCATCTTTCATACACAACCAGGATTTATCACAGCTAAGGTCATCACCTTTGAATTATTTTCTACTTTAGTCCAGATGGTCCTGTGGATTTGGTGGTGCACTGTTTGTCAGAGGTCACCGCCACAAGGTGATGTCCTCACATCTGGGTCTGATGTGTAGTTGACCCTGATAAACTAATCTCACTCTAATGTTGAAAACACCACTCCCAATACAAGCCTTCATATTGTAGTGCATAAGATGTAATCACTATACCTCCTCTAACTTTCCTGTGGGATTTGTTTATGGGCAGTTCAGAGTATATGTAATCCTGCTGCCACGCCATCGCCCTCACCCTCCACCTCTCCTGTTATTACTCTTTAATATCTATAATCCTCAATTCAGTCTTGCACTTTTATGAATCTACTACACAGTTAGCAAGGCCAGAAAAAGAAATAGGCCTCAAGAGGGAGTGCTCTTAACTTAGAGCGGACAGTCCAATTACCTTTTCTTTCTTTAGAGGGTGGGGAAAGTAGCAAGGGAGTTACAGGAGGGAAATCTCTGGCAAGACACAATCACTGCAAAGGACATGAACCTGCACACTGGAAAAAGCTCCCAGTGGTGAATTTTATTAAGGCTTTATTGTTTTACCCTCATGTGGGCCTCTGGGTAGTTTTGAAATGTTGTCAGACTGTAGTAAGTGAGGGTAAATGTCATTCGAAACGAGTTACTTTTAATCAATCAATCATTCGATCAATCGATCAATCACTTTATAGCTCTCCAAGGGGCAATCGATCGTACGCAGTAAAACAGAAAACACAATAAGAGGGATGTGAACATACTGTATTTAAAAACTGCATCTAAATAGTAGAGTGAACAAGTTAAATTATAAGGAAAAATGTCAAAAGAGAGACAGACAGAGATTTTATCACAGACTATAAAAGAACTGGTAGCAACCGTGATGTCACCCATTAGTTTATGGGCTACTGTTTTAAAGCCTGGAGTCTGGCATTTTGTTTTTTTTGGAACCAGAAGTTATCATATTTTGACGAGAAGATGGGGAGGAGGACGTTAAATTGTCTATCATGAGGTAGCCACACCCTAAAGAATCATCTATTTTATTCTTAACGGGATCATATTTTACAAAATGAACATCATGCTGTATTGAAGAAGACTGGAAACTCGCAATTATAAGCCATCAATTCTTTAGGTAAATGTTTACTGATGTAATAAATGAAGCAGGGCTATTTGCTCATAGACTTCTATAAAATTGGACTTCTTTTTGAAGTCCCTCCCTGCTGGTCACTAGAAAATAATGCAGGCACTCCCCCATTTAGTCAGGCGACTTAGCAAAATAAAGGGGACACGTCACACAAAAGCACCAAATTTTTTCAACATGCTCTCCATCACCATAAGTTTCAATTTTTGATTGGAGCCACTTCATCAAGATTGCGGATCGGAGATGGCAGCCATATAAAATCTATGAGAACCAATATATCTTCCAAGCCACTTTGAAGGTCAATCATGTGTCAAAATAGAATTTTTTGGGTCAAGGAATCCATTAACGCTATTGAGAATATCACTTGATGATTATTTGATCAAATAGATATGTTCATTTTGGCCATGTATTTAGGTAATTTAATTTAATTGGCATCAATTGTTTTTTATGTGTTTTAATTTTAACCAATGAGACAAAATATGAATTCCTGGATGGAAAGACCATGAGTGATCACAACAAATGCCTTTCTTCTACAACTTTTTATCTTGTATAACTTTTTGTCAAATAACAGTGATTTTCCTTTTGGCATCTCCGTTCTTAGAAAGTTTTGCTGTTTGACAGGAAGAAAACAACAAAAGAAAATGTAAAATGTATGTTTTATACCACTACAAATCAAAATCTTTCAATCTTCATCTCACCTGTCCGTTAGGTTCCTCCGGCTCCTCCCAGCGGACCATCACAGTGTTCTGAGAGATAATGTGGGCCTGGACATTTCGGGGAGGGCTGGCTGGGGCCTGCTCTCCTGTCCGGGCCTCCACACGAGTAGAGGGGGGTCCCTGGCCGATGCTGTTGAAGGCCGACACTCTGATTTCATATTCTGTGTTGGGGTACAGTCCCCCGATGCTGTAGCGGGTGGTGGTGATGCTGTCCACCGTCTCGTACTTGCTGTCCGGCCCTTTGGCTCGGTACTGGATGATGTAGTAGGAGACGGGGTCTGGGTTGCCCGAGTCCCAGGTGATGGTCACGCTGGTGGCCGTGGTCTCTGTGACGATGGGTGTGCCGGGAGGCTTTGGCAAAGCTGGGGATTAGAGAGAGGGGAGATGAAGAGAATTAGAGTACTTTCTTGAAACTATTTATTGGTTTCTGTCCATTCTGTACCTCTACCTATGTTAATATGTAGTGAAAACGCTTCCTATTATTCTGTACTTTATATATGTACAGGTGCATTTCAATAAATTAGAATATCATAGAAAAGTTTATTTATGTCAGTAATTCAATTCAAAAAGTGGAAATAACATATTATATATATCCATTACACACAGAATACAACATTTAATGTCTTAATTTATTTAATTTCTTCTAATTATAATGATTATGGCTTACATTTAATGAAGACCTGAATTTCAGTGCCCTAAAAAAATTAGAATATTACAAAAGACCAATTTTAAAAAGTATGTTTAATATAGAAATGTTGGCCTCTGAAAAGTATGTCCATCTAGATGCACTCAATACTTGGTTGGGGCTATTTGACTTGAACTACTGGAAATTTACTTTTCCATCATATTCTAATGTACTGAGATGCATCTGTATATATCTATATGCACTATGAACTATTGTTTGCACTATTAAGATGCTAATTTGCATTTCATTGTACATTAACTCACTGTGTGCAATGACAATAAAGTTGAATCTAACTGAATTGAATTGCTTTCCACACACCCAAGTAACAATGTAAAACTCACAATAATGAGGGTGCCTCAGTCATACTTAATATGTGCTGGTCAGAAAATTTAGTGAAGTATTGATTCATATTGATACTGAATATGTGAAACCATTTCAATATCTTTTTCTGCAGAATTGATACACAGGTACCAGCTGCTCTTTCTGCTCTCTTCTCTCTGACCGTGAGTTGACACACACACCACTGCAGTGCCCACACAGCCCTGCCTCCTCTCACTCACTCACAGTGCTGTCTTCTCATCAGATAACGTTATATTTTCTTCAATTTCCTCCCCCATGGTATAGAAAATGGTTCTGAATGTTAATATAGAAGTCAGAACTTCCAGTATTGTGAAAATGCTCATTTGCAAAAACAATACATCCCTCTATTGATTTACATGGTCGCCCATAAAGTTGGAATAAAATATTTCTTACCTCTTTCCATGAAATTATTGTGACAATGTGATGTATTCTTGACAGATAAAGTGTATATCTTCTCAAAACTTAACAGAGGATTGTGTCTGAAAACTAAAATATTGCAACTTTATGGGCTACCATGTATTTACCTAAATCTTTTTTTGGTGCAGTCCAGGAAATATCACTCAATCAATCTTTTTTTTTGCAAATTAACTCTTCAAATGTAACCACCATGAAAATGAAGCCTCCAATCCTCCTGACTGGAAACCCGAATCAATCTGGATCTATCTCGCAATAACACAACATCTAATGCATTTTCCCACACCATTTCTCTCTCTGAGGGCCAAAATGATTAATCGTGTCATTCGATCGTCTCTTACTCTTTACTAAGACCTGAGCGGTGGCCTCGATGATACCCAGGCTGCTCATGGCCACACAGGTGTAGTTTGCAGACTCCCGGACACCATTGAGCTCCAGCACGTTCCGCCCAATCGGCATTTCATCCTCCGGGGTCAGGTCCTCGCTGCCCAGCATCCACTTGACGTAAGGCATGGGCGAGCCAACTGCCACGCAGGTGATGTTGACGCTCCCTCCCGGCATGATCTCATGGTTGGAAGGGAGGATGGAGAAACGAGGGGGCACACGGCGCACTGGGAAAGGAGGAGAGTCGGGGTAGAAAGGAAGCGAGGGGGGGAGGGGGGGGGGGGGGGTTTAGGGGTAAGGTGGGGGATGAAAAAAGTGGGGAAGGGAGTGAGGAGGAGAAAGGCGGAGAAAAAGAAGGAGGGGAAGGGAGTGAGGGAGAGAGTATCAGAGAGAAAGAGAGAGCGAGGCAGAAAGCGAGATGGAGATTGAGAGAGAGAAGTGAGGGCGAGAAAGATAAAAAGAGAGAGGAAAGAGAGGAGAGGTAACAGGAAGGGGGAGAATGAACTTCAGGGTTTTTACAGAAAATTACAAAAGGGATATTTCAAGTTTAGTCCCAATTACTTTATGGTACTGATGATTCCAACAGAAAGACACAAATCTTGTGTTGAGCTCAACCATTCAGTGAGCTTCCTACTCAAAATAATAGTGACAAACTCTTGAGTATCATTTCAACCAGGACATGACACCTATAGTCAGTTTCTCTTCTTATAAAACATTTTTCATTTAAGCAGAAAAATTTGACTTTCTGATTCAGATTTTTTTTAAAATCGTTTTTGTATCATTATTACATTTCCCCCTCCAAGCAGTGACTAAATATGTTCAACTTTAGCAGAAATGCGAGTAAGAAACTTTACTTCATTGAGATTTCTTAGCCTCGAGGTGCTTCTGCATTAGATGGGCTCTTTTTAGAGAGAGTATGCATCACGGGGGCCGATCAATAAGGCCCTGCCAGCTATTTGTGTCCCCATAAGAAGAACAAGTAAAGTGGCAAGTTATATCCAATACCGCATCTGTTGGAGCTTGGTTGACTATATATTAGGGAGAGATGCATAGAGAGACTGAACTCATAGGTCACTTGCATGCCTGGGCGACTCAAGAGGGATAAAATGGTGGAGAAACACAAAGAAGAGAACGAAGAACTGAAGACTGAGAGGGAGACAGAGAGAAGCAAGAAGAGAGCAGAGACACTGATAGCAGAGACAGATAGAGAAGAAGTTAAGACAGAGAGAGAGAGATAGAAAGATAGAGAGATATATAGAGAGAGAGAAAGAAAGAAAGAGGCAGCTCTGCTTCTCTTCCAGACAATGACAGGCAATGTAGCAAAGGACAGCCACATTGTACAACAAGATACTGTACAATACATAGGATTCATAACTGATACAGTGTGTAGTCAAATGAATTGAAAATGTGGACAGGAGTGGGTTCTAATAGGGTGTCGTGGCAATTACAGAGTGATCATTGAGACACATTAAGTAAAGAACACCAAGACAGCATGAAAGAGGCAGAACGGGAGAGAACGAGTGCGAGCAAAAAGAGAGATATGTGAGGTAGTATGTGCATGTTTATAAGTTAATAAACTTATGTACATGTGTCTGTCGCTCCTACACATCAGGGTGCAGACAGAATGCAGAGAAAGAAGAGAAAAAAGGGCGGGGAGGGAAAGGAGGGGAAAAGACAGGGAAGTGGAGATAAAGAGAGGATTAGAAAGAGGGTTTTAGGGGACGGAGGGAAAAAGGGGGGAAGAAAAGAGGAGCGAGGAAGAAGAAAACACATGGATCTATTTAAAAACACGGCTATATACCAGGCCCATTCAGAAAGAAGGTGCTTCAAAAGTAAGAGAAAAGACTAGTAGAGATCGGATGTTGAAGAAACAGAAGAAGAAAGAAGAGGATACCCCAGGGTCACAACACAGGAAACAGAAAGAGACAGAGAGAGTAACGGACAAACATCTCTGCATGAAAGGAGAGAATGAAAAGGGAAGGCAGACAGAGAGCAGAAACACTGTCAGAAAACTAAACTCCAGGAAGCTTATATGTGTAATAAAACATGAAAGTGAGAAGCAACAAATGTTCTAAAGTATGCAAAAAGACTACAACTAAAAATGGATTAAAGTAAAATGTTACTGTTAAACCCTACTGTAGCAAACACCAACACTGTCTCCTGAAAATTACTTTCCTATACAACTAAACTGCATTCTCAGTTACAGTGAGACAAACTGTTTTTTCCCTGGATTAGTCTCTGTTTTAAACAATGTGATTTGAAACTAAACTACAGTTTAAAGACATGGTTGTGAACCTCGGTTTAGGCACAAAAAATACCTGGTTGGTAAAGGTGGGGGAAAAAAACTGATACAGCATAGTATCGTGATCTTTTGCGTGGCGTATTGATTCATGGCCGCAGAGTATATATATATATATATATATATATATATATATATATATATATCGTTCCGACACTTCTGGAGGCCGAAACGGGCTCACTTTTATGAATATACTGGAGATACTGGTATCATATGGAACTAGAAGATCTAAGGAATCTATAGGCAGGATATTGTGTTGTCGAAGTTGTCGAAATAACGCAAAGTTAGGCTTTTTTATGTTTCATTCAAAGAAATTCTGATCAGTGAAGCTTAAAGTTGAGGAAAGTTTGAGAAAATGCTGCAGTTCAATTCAATTTTCAATACTTTGTTAGTCAGTCTGTGGGTTTGACTCTCATTGTGGAGAAATAAAAAGACTGAAGTGAGATGAATAGATTGAGAATTTTCTCTTATTTATACTCACCATATTGCAAAATGCTTAAAATCACAATAATATGGTATCGTGACTCAAGTCTCGGGATAAAATCGTATCGTGGGGCCTCTGCTGATTCACACCTCTACTGGTTGGGTCTAGTAAAAACCATGGCTCAAGTCAAAATTGACATTCTGTTTCACTCAGGATGCAACTGTCTCCTGGATGAAAATCCTGTTTTTGTTTCACCCATCGATCCACCACAACCTCAAATCTAATTCTGGAAAAAATGTGTCCAAAACATACTTGACAATGCAGTTTGGTTATGTGGAAACATAATTTCTAGGAGACGAGGTAGCAAACAATCAGTTTTCTTAAGGTAACTTGGAAATCCAGCTGTAATTCTGCTAAATATAATTCAAGAAATAAAAATAAAGATGAATAAATATGGGTAAATTGACTGCATAACCTCCACTCCTTTATGTGTTACATCATTACTTGGAATCTTCATGGGCCACATCCCCCTACTCAAAGAATCTAGAGACAATTGAATAGAAGTTAACATTTTTGCATGATTTCAACAAATTGAAATAAATAAAATATGTGCCGTGACGTCACTATCATTTCATGAATAATAACAGATAAAGTGCAAAGCATTTGGAATACTTGTAAATAAAATAATTGGAAGATACCCAGAATTGGATACAGAAGTTGAAGACAAGAAAGAGACAAAGAGACAAAAACAGGTAGATCTGTTAGAAAACAGACATGATTAGGCAGGCAACTCCTCATCTGAGCATGCTGGAGACAGACAGACACACTGTCAGACTGACAGACAGACAGACAGACAGACATACAGACTGCATCCATGACAGCTCCATGCACAAGACAGACACAGCAGGTGCAATGCAGCATGACACAACACCATCACTTTCTTTCAGTCAGTTATTTTTCATCAAAATTACAAAATAAAACAAATATGGCAATTAATAAGCATATGGATTTGTAATGTGAGCAACAAGAGGATGAAGGTGAAGATGATCGTTTAGTAATCTGAAACATGACCTCAGCAGTATTTCTTGGAAAAGAAAAAAGGAGACAAAAGACTGAAGAATCCACTGCAGACATAGCCGAGTACTTTACAATAAAGTCAGCCCATAACAAGGGATAATCCTTCACATGCTCACAGAGCCTCTAGCTTTAAGTTAATCGTGCCGGGCCGCATGATTCCCCTCCATTTTCTATACAGTGTGTGAGAGCCAGGAGCTTCAATCTTTATTAGCGGGGCTATCATTAGTCCCGTCCTCTGCAGGGAGTCTGGAGGCTACAGACTGGGGAGACCTTGGCACAGCCATAAGGATTACCGCTGCATCTCAGCACCGTCACTGAGCTGACATTTACGCAGCACCATCCAGTCTGTCTCAAGGACACTGCTTTCATTACCCACTGTAATAAGAGGGAATCATTAATATCCCCCCTCGATATCTAAAAATGTGAATGGATATGATTAATTCCAAATGTCAGTCAATAGAGGCGTGTCAGAGTGTTTGGTGAAGATAGCTACAGCCAGAGATACAGCACACGCTGTGCTACAGTGGAGTTGGGATGTTCTTATACCTGTAACTTGAAATGTCACTTATATTAAAGAATGTAATTCTTTTTTTAAGTGAAATGTACTTAAAGGCACAATGGGTATGATTGTCCTAGAAAATCAAATTCATACAAAAATAACTCACTAGAAGTGTCTGTATCTGAAGACACCTTGCCCTCTGCATCGATTTTATCTTTTCTGTTCATTTTGCTGTGTTTGGGACATTTCTTATATTGTATAATTGTCATTATATTGTTATTGTTACCTATTTTGTTCATTGTTTTTCTTATATTATCCTATACTGTGATTGTTTTTGTAATTGTTTTGGGGGCTTAGGAACAATCTGGAAGCAGAATTTCCTTCGGAATTAATAAAGTTCTATCTTATCTTATCTTATTTCTGGGCGTGGCCTGGCTGATGCTGTATCATTTAAGTCAGAGGCTCGAGACACTCCTCTAAATGATCCCGTCTGGACACAATATTGGCCTATCATCTAGACTGAAGTTCATTAAACTTGCCTGCTTCTCGGATGTTGATGATCCGCGGAGGAGGGATCGCCTGTGACTGTTGTGTTTATGGTCAAATCCTACTCATTCATTCAGCCTTTAAAGTGGTACTGTGCTAATGCTAAATGCTTAAATCTAGCAGACAGTAGCACAAGTAGAGAAGGATCATACATTCAATAATGGCAACAATATCTAGCTATGTGTACTTAAGCTAGCCACAATAAGCTATTGTTCATACTAGAACAGGTTAGGCTCCCACCAAACCAAGATGCATAGCTAGAAACACGCTGCCAGTAAAACTGTTTACAAGTGGTTAAAATACTCTCAGCATGTCAGTGCAAGCGTGGCATTGCACTTCCCATTATTCATATGCTAATTGGCTAGCACATGCTTGGTGTGTGAGCAGGCAGTAGTTAGTATAATGCTTATGCTTTATTCTGCAGATAAATAGGCTCGCTAGCTTGCTAACTGTTGGACAGTGGGAGAGCCCCGCTCCACAGGTTCACCACACTGTTTGCCCGATGCGCTTTGCCAAAGTGATTTTTAAGGGTCCACATTGGTTTTATCGGGGCCTCAGGCTTTAGCAGACTATTGCTTCTAAATCAAACTGAAAATCTGAAATAAGAAGAATGTCATTCAATCTTTCTCTTATAGCTTAAAAGTATTAAAGTAAAAGCACTCAAATGCAGAACGTGTTACAGTATACACTTATATTATTGTATAATTATTATTGATGCATTCATGTATTACACATGATTTTACTGTAGTAATTGGTTGAGTTGGAGGCTATTGTGTAGTTGAATCTATGATAATGCAATATTTTTTAAAAAGTCATCCTATACTTTTTATGTAAAATGTGAATTTGTGAAGCAATAACTATATATAGGAGTTATTATTACAGCATTATCCTATGAAGTGTGTTGGAGTATAAGAATTATACTCAAGTGAAGCACCGCAAATATGTACTTCAGTACATTACTTGAGTAAATATGTTCACTTAGTAGGCAGAGTTGTATATAAAAAGTATTTTATTCCAACTGTAAGGGCGACCTTGTTGATCATTTAATGGACGAGTTTATTACAATAGGAAGTGTTTATTTTAGCCTGTTAGAATGATGATGCCCAATGTGAATATTTTTAATGCCGTACTTCACTATCTCCACCCCCACAAGGACCAGAATGAAAAGAAGTCCTGTGACCTTATTGTGGTATTAATTATGTTCTTTTAACTGTGTATGCACAATATTGTTGCAACCATGTAAGCGTCAAATAAACAAAACGAACACAACAACAACAACAAAAAACACTTGCCATCTTGAGTTTCTGGCATGAATCCGGCCAAATAACTGATGCTTCTCCTACAAACCTGCACGGCACAAAGTAACATGAACACAGGCGAGCATGTACAAGCGTGACTGCCAGTGCAACATTTCCACTCAATGCAACAAGTGCAGAACTGGAGCAGATGTGATGACATGTGAGCTGAGACACAACGTTACACATGATGACACAAAAACAAGTGAAAAAAAGAACAGACAGTAGCCACATATGACAAGACAGCAAGTTCAATAATATCACAATCCGAGCATATCAATATGCGTGAACACACACTGTGCCATGCTCTTGTGTCCGTCAGTCAACAGACATGCAAGCGGTGCTTCTTTCTCTTTCTCTCTCACTCCTTCCATGCAAACATCGCCTCTTTTTAATCTTCCAATTCTTGGGTCTCCATGACAACAAGATCATACCATGCAGAAAACATTGATCGGGGAGTGAAGGCAATACCAAGGGTTCTGCACACAAGGCCTCACAATGCAGTCAATGCACTCTGCTGCGTAGGCAGACCACTTCATCATCGTAGCAGCTTTAGAGAAATCAACTCTCTTCACTTCTTTTTTCTTTTTTTAGGAGACAATACCATTTCACTTTAAATCTACTCCGGTGTCCTTAAAATGTTTTTTTTTTCCTTTTTTGTTTCTCTCTGTTTCAATAAGTGAAGCTTTCTGAAACAAAGGAGTAACAAAAGAAAAGAAAGAGCACACCAACCTTCTCGAAGCTCTGAGGGATGAGAGGGGGTTGATGCAGAACACAATGACGTGAGGGGGGAGAGAGAGAACGGGGAAACACAGAGAGAATAAAAATGGCCAGCGCAAAGCCACTCGCTCCACTGCATCACACGCACTCACCAACACGCACACGCCCTCCGATATCCCACTTAACATAGAAACTATAAATCTCAACATTGGTCGTGGTCTCTTTCAGGCATAAAGATGCACCTGCACCCACAGTCCAGAGGCTAGACTCAGTTAAACAGGGATCATGTGGGTGCATTAATGTATTTAAGAATAACTTACATATATCAATTCAAATCTCCAATCAAATCTTTTGTGCAACATTTTCCTCTTTATCTGCCTCTTGTACAGAAGCCAGTTTAGTAGACACATCAGTGATGTTTCCATGCAGTTAAACCAAGGTGTGTCCCAACTTCATGTTCAATTAGATTCCACTGTAGGGGCTCACACCAAGGTTTAAGGTGGACTTGTTAAAGGTGGTTGTGAGAAATACCAAACAACAGGGTCAACATATATTGTAGACAATGGATGGGTTAGTATTACTTGTTTAAAAGGCACAGAAATGGAAAAAAGACTTTATTTTGTATAAAGAGCAGCTTAATAGTTGTGATTTCTGTGTGTTTGTTTGTGCACGTGTGTGTGTGTCCATGTGCACGTGCGTTTCTGGGTGTCCGGTCCTACCTCGCACATATAGGTTGGCAGGCGAGGAGTAGCGCACGCCCTGAGAGTTGGTGGCCACACACTCGTACTTCCCTTGGTCTGTTTCCTCGCTGTTCTCGATCTGTAGCGCTCCTGCAAAGACGGAAAGGGAGAGAGAGAGAGAGAGAGACAGAGAAAGAGAGAGAGAGAGAGAGAGAAAGAAAGAGAATAAAGACATTTAGTCGAGTTTGCAGAAAATTATTCTGCCTTTCTTTTGCATCTTCTCCTTTTCATCCTTAAATGTTTGTCTGTTGGTCTGTTTCTGTTATATTTCGACCCTGGGGTATTCTCGCTTCTATTGCTTCAACATCCAATAAAGTCTGCTTTGTTGTTATATCTGCGAGGCAGAGTCTGAATGGGCTGTTCTCTCAGATACCAGCAGTTGTATTTTTTAAGAGACCCATGTATTTTCTCTTCCCGTGCTGTGCAACACATTCAAAAATCAGAACAGCCTTCCAAAAAGTTTGGAAGTCAAAAACAAGTCTCAAAATGACTTTTTATAAACTTAGATGACACTTAAAGCACCTTTTGTTGTACACCACTTTACAAGAGAGTGATTCCTCTCCTACAGCAGGCTCACTGCTGCCATGAAGAAAGCCTGTTTCTATCTTGGCAAGCTTTGCCCCACGGCAACAACCCGACGATGCTCTTTAACTCCTCAACTTGCTTCTTTTACTTCCTCAATTTTTATGCTCCAACCCTGATCCCACCGTTATAAACAGTGTCTCCCTAAACGTGCTATAATTACACACAGCCCTCGTCAGGTATTCTTTTGTTTCACAGGGTGCTATTCTTACTTTTGTTTTCTTATTTTTTTGCTAACGGCCTTTTGAATTACCAGCAGTGATTTTTTTTTTCTTTGCTCTTTCAGCCTGCTCTGTCACATTCATCTCATCTGAAACTGACTTTGACATGGAGCCTGAGGAGGAAGCACAAAACCATGGATTACACTCTGCTGCAGGAGGAGAGGAAAAAGACACAACTCAAAACGCACACACAGGCATGTGGATAAACAAGCATGGACACGCACACTCTCTCACTCAAACACACACACACACACACACACACACACACACACACACACAAAGAGCTGGTTTAAGTCTGATACAAAGCACAGTGTTTTGTATCAGATCTCCTGAGAGGCTGATAAAAGGGATCTGGATTGTGAGAGATGTATAGAGATATATAGAGCAACAGAAGATATAGTATGCTCAGCTCTCTCACACACACACACACACACACACAGTAGCAAAAGAATTTCAGATAGATTTTAATAAAAGTAGCGATTTCCACACACGTAAAAATACTCAATTACAAGTTTAAGTCCAGCTTTCTGTACAGTACATAGGTACAATACATGTGTGTCAAATGATTGTGCAGAATGATCAGAATGATATATCTTCTTTTATGTAACTGTTATGCATGCATTATTATTATTATAATTACTCATACATTCACACGCTAGTAACATTTGTAAATGGTTCAGTTAAGTGCTCTTATATATATATATATATATATATATATATATATATATATATATATATATATCCATAACAATGCATCATTTTTAGAAAATTATGTAGAATTTCTAAACTAAACTTAAGAAGTCAAATATGTTCATAAAACATCAAATATTTCCATCTGACATGCAGTGTGGTAGTATGCGCTAGAGTAGATTCACAAAGAAGCATGAAATGGAATTAGTTGAGAAATACGACAAAGATTAGTTGATTGACGGACAACTAATTGACAACTCTTTCAAGTTTTGACATGTTCTGGCTCAAGCTTCTCAAATGGGAGAATTTGTTGCTTGTCTCAGTTTTTATAACGGGTTTGGACTGTTGGTCAGGCTAAACAAGGTAAAGACATAGGTAAATGTTATCCTGGACTCGGGGAAAAAAATACTTTGATTTATTCAAAAATAAAAACGAGACAGTGCACTACATAGAGTGCTGCTTCACCAGGTGTGTCTCCTTCTCCCCTCAAAGAAGAGCTGAATCTCACTCAGTTATCTCTGCTGGCTCCCTTACAGTCAAGATGCTGTGAATTTTTTTTTTTTTCAAATATTTCTGTCCTTTCATTCCTAACTCTAGTGGATCATAACATATTGAGTATGGAATTAATCTGCAGATGCTCCGGTCCAAAAATGAAGCCAAATCTTTCTACAGTTTATGAGCCAAGACAAAGGCCAAAATGTTCCCTGCAACAGACCAGATGAGGCTATTTCTTAGCTTGGCAGATTGCCGGAAATGCATTTTGCTGCTAAAGTAGTTGTTGATCACCTGCAGCTCCTACAGGATGTAATAAAAAAATATGTTTTTCAAAAATTGTAAATCACCACAACCACAAGATGTCCCTGAGCATACAGGCATAAATGTGCACAAAAAATATGAGGCTGATGGGTCCAGTTTTATTGGGAGGTTAGCTGCAGACAGATGCACGCACACGCACATGCACACACACACACACACACACACACACACACACAACCAAACGCATGATCCTGTCCAGGCTTGTGCCTGGCAGAGATAACAATCGCAGCTCTGTATTAAAGCAAAGCAGACATGCATCAGAATTAAATCTAACACTTAAGTTAATGCACTCACTAGTTACTTTCCACCACTGCAGATACATAAACATGGTGTTATCTTAATGGCAAGAAAAGCAAAGCTTTAAATAATTAAATCTTAAAAACCCAGCCAGTTAAGCGCTAAGAGGTTCCACAGAGGAAGTTTGTGTGTTTCTGTGTGTGCGTCATTTACACCATAGCTGATCAGTACGTGCAGAAGTTTCAACAACATGTTTTGGGTGCTCTGAGCAGGGGAAGTTTGACTTGTTACACACGGCATAGGGCACAAGTGTTTGAGTTTGTGTGTTTGAGTGTGTTTAGTGAACTGAGGCCCTGCTAGCTGAAGCTGTCATCCATTTGCTTCTGTCTTCTGTAGTTACATGAAAGAAAACAGCTCGTGCCCTCCTCGTTCTCTCTATTTTTCCATCTCTCATTTCCCCGCGGTACAGGGCAGAGTTGGGAGATAAACAGGAATAAATTATCTGCTCTACAAGCCGAGCCTAGTCGCCAAGAAGGAGGTGCAGGCAGAAGGAGAAGCGAGGGAAAGACAGAGCGGAGGAGAGATGGAGCTGGACAGGTGGAGCTCTGCAAACAAGAACTCATCTGACAGCTGGAAGCAGCTCATATGGCTAACCATCAGCACAAATTTGAAATGGGCGATTGAAATCTTCTTTTATGCAAAACATGTCATTACCATACATGGAAATAGACAGGTGTTCTGTATATAGGCACCTGTAAAGGTCATCGCATCTATACGTAAACACACAGTGTTGACAGATGACTGGCAATGGACAAATATAATGACAGTCAGCGTGGAAAAAGCAGGATGAAAAGCTGTAAAAAGAGAAAGTGAAAGATAACAGAAAAGAGGGAGAGCAGTTTGTTAGTGAGGAAGCTGCTGACAGACCCAGAATGAGATGTGACTTCAGTAAATTTAGCTGCTGTGAAATCGCGGATGGTGTATAATGTCTGCTGGGCTGAGGCTCGGCCAATTACATGACAACAGATACTGCGAACCCGATAGCTCTGAGAGATCTAGGTCAAACAGATCACCTGGACGCCGCTCTCCCACGAGGTGAGACATTAACTTTTAACTCAGATGGCTCATTTACCAACAATCAAGACCAACGATGCTATTTTTACCACAACAACGTTTGAAAGTAAACCATTTGGAAGTTTGATAAATCCTTCAAAAAAAATATCCTAGATTTTCATCAAAAACAAATAGTCCAGTCCAGCTCCACCAATAGACTTAAAGACTCTTTTGTCCCCTTGTTCAACAGCTGTCAGTCAGGGCAGGTAGGACAATAGACAATCAATACTTTTATTCTCTGTTTTGCACTATTTTCCTGGTAATCTTTGCAATTGTTTCATTTATCTACACGTTATTTATATCATTTAATTTCCTGCAAATGTTTAATTTCACAGTCATGTCCAATTTCTCTGCAAATGTTTAAATTTTATTTATAGCTTAAGTTTATTTTAATTTCAAATGTATGTATAGTGTTCAATGTATGTTCGAATGCTGCTACTGGTTTCTTGAATTTCCGGGATGAATAAATTATCTATCTATCTATCTATCTATCTATCTATCTATCTATCTATCTATCTATCTATCTATCTATCTATCTATCTATCTATCTATCTATCTATCCATCCATCCATCCATCCATCCATCCATCCATCTAAATATTTTTTAAAACTATTTTCCATTATTTGTCTGTTTATAAGTCTTAAAATATTTGGCAAACAAGCATAGCCAAAAATAACCTCAGTAGAAGAGATATTTATTGATGCAGAGGCAACATGTTGAGATCAGAGAGCCTGCCTTCAATAAAAACAGTCAAAACTCATTTTAAGAGATGCCTGAACAAATATATTTTTGCGGTTTGTTAAAATTCAAGATTCAAGATTCAAGAATTCCTTTATCGTCATTGTATTAATAAATAAGATGTCAAGGAAATCACTTTTCTGGACCTTTCACTACAAAACAAAAATGTATAAGACTGTAGAAGAATTGATAATAACCCAAATCCTTATCAAGAAAACCATGGAAAACGGCTAGATATCAGCTCTCAAATTAAAGTTGCTGTTATCATTATATTTGTCCAAACAAATGTACCTTGTACCAGGCATCATAATGAACAAGAAATTGAAGAAAACATGGTTGGTCTAATATTTTTTTCCATGACTATATAAAGATCTTAAAAAAAGACATTCAGACATTATGCACATGTAATAAAGAATCTAAAAAGATAATAAATAGTTTAAAGATAAAAGATAAAGTAGCAATGGATGAAAATGATGTGTTATTGTCCATTTAGGGTACGTATTGCCCTTAAAATATCACTGGTGTAGTGTTGAGCTGACTTTAAGGTGTCTTTATGTCTTAATCACTTCTCTTTCTGCTTTACTTAACAGTGACCTAAACCCTGACCGCTACCATAACCACAACCTTTGATCAGATCACAGTTCTTGGCCAGGACAGGTCTATCCATTACCCAGCAGTCGACCTCAGGGTCCATATTGCTTCCCATCTGTCTGAGTGCAGGTCTACGAATGCTGTTAAGTGCTTAGGTAAACTCTCCAGATCTCAGTCCCAAATGTCAGCCATAGACAGATCGCTTGTCATGGTTCTCCTCACGCACATCTAAACTGGTGCAGCAGATGGCATGGAGGAATGGATGGATGCTTGGTTGAAGTATAAAGATGTCAGGAAAAGTTCATCTCTACACCGCACCATATGTTTGGAACCCTCAGGAAACTGAAGGCGTGTGTATAGGTTTAATGTAGATGTGTTCACAACTGTCGACGGCCATCGTTTGGACAGTTACCTGCGGCGAGAGGACACCACAGGCGACGGGTACTTATGGGCTGTGAAACGGCCGAGAGTTGTCTTCGAGTGCAGTCGTTCTCAATCTCATTTTTCATCTTGACCCATATGGGCCATAAAAATATTTCCGAGACCCAACAGAGAAAGAAAAGGAAAGACAGAGAGAAAACAATAATTGTGGCCCAAAACAGATCCTTGGCTGCACTCCAACGCAAGCTGGCAGCCGTCCACTAAATCTGAGGCATTGCTTGGAAGTTGCCCCCATTAAACAGATTTTAAAGGAGTGTTTCATCCATAACACATCTCTGTGCCATTTTGTGCCTAGCTCAGGTGTAATTGATTTCCTCCAAGTCATTTCACTGCAGTGTTTGGTTCATTATACACTGCATTTTGTTGTGCAGCTTTGCGATGCTTTTGGTGATTTGGAATCCTATTAAACCCTGCGGTGGATCTCACTGTGCCATTTGTCTTGCTACTGTTTCACTGATGTGATACGTGGCCTCACGTTCTTGTACCGGTGAATCAGTGTCATGGATCTGTGACACCCTACAGAGGACAAAATGAGTCTCGGGGCGGACTGAGCGGAACTTATTAAGATAGATGCTGTCTTACCAATAATATAACTGCTCTTACTAAGAGAAAAAATAGTGGGAAAAAAAGTTGTTTAAAGATGCACAGAGAGGTTTGAGGGAGGTTCTTTGTTATTTTGTAGCTCCAAGGCCACCAACACTTTCTCATAAATTATTAGGAGAGAATAGCAAACCATTTGCAAAGTGTTTATCGTAATTAAAACGATCACTACACTGCTCCCTTTGGCGTGCTTCTGAGGTTTCCACTGGACATACTGCAGCTGTAAAACTCTCTTGTTTTTCTCTTCTTTTGTCTCACCTGCACTCATGCAGCAGAGACAACAAATTCCACCTACACCCACTGCAGAGGCAATTACACTTAAGGTATTCTGGTAAGTTTCCATTTTTACACATGAGTAGGTTACTGGATATTATCCCAGGCATGGGTATGAGAGCTAAAACTGGTCTGTGCACACAAAATGGGCTTCGGCGACCAGCAAACACTACTACTGTTTACTAAACCCCTCCCCCAAACAGTGGTTGTCTAATCATAGCAGCGGACAGGATCACAGAAACCATAACTAAGCGTGGCAGGTGTGAAAAGCTTTCTCTACTTGGTGTTGCAGCTTGTATGAGGCTGTAGTACAAGAACAAGATCTGACCGAAAAACCTGAGGAGATCCATTTCAGATTCACCATGTTTACTGTATTTCTGGATTATAATAAGTGTATAATTAAGTATATTGGATTAATAGATATCGCCATGAAACATCCACAGCTGATAACTGATTTTTTAAAAATGTTTAAATTTGAAAATGAAGCATTAACTAATTCTTACTTTTGGAGAAATCTACAGATGCAAATGCACAAAGTAATAAAAATGTCGATTGGACTGCATTTTTATATGCAGTTATGTACTTTTCCAGTCATAACGCCCACTCAAAGAGCTTTAACACATGTCAGCATTCAACAATTCACATACATGTTCATACACGGGTGCCTGAGGTAAAAATAAACCCCTGTGTGTATTTTGGATTTTTTTCAAAATGTTATGGAGGCAAAATTGCCCAAAATCTCAAAATTGACCTGTGTATCATGTTTCTGCCTGTAGTGTCTCACCTTCATGTTGCAGCTGGTAAAGTATTAATAATATATTTCCCTCTGAGATGTAGTGAAGGAGAAGTAGGAGGTAGCATAATAATTGAAATACTCAAATACAAGTACCTCAAAACTGTACTAAAGTACTGTGCTTGAGTGAATGTACTTTCACATTCGACCACTGGTATTTTGGATGTTTTCGACATGTTATCAAAGCAAAATTGCCCATCGTATTGTGTTTTTGCCTGTAGTGTCTTGCCTTAATGTTGCGGCTGGTAAAGGTGGAGCCACTTTATACACTACTGGGTGGTTTAACCTATAATAATATATCATAAATAGGTAATTAATATTTTGTATTAATAATCTAAATCTGTAAAGTAACTAGGAGAAACATTTTTTAAATTAATGTAGTGGAGTAAAAAGTACAATATTTCCCTCTGAGATGTAGTGAAAAGGAGTAGAAGGAAGCATACAACTGAAATACTCAAGCACAAGTACCTCAAAACTGTACTAAAGTACTGTACTTGAGTGAATGTACTTAGTTACATTCCACCATTAGTACTTTGGATGTTTTCGACATGTTATGGAAGCAAAATTGCACAAAATTGCCCATCATATTTTGTTTTTGCCTGTAGTGTCTCGCCTTAATGTTGCAGCTGGTAAAGGTGGAGCTACTTTATACACTACTGGGTGGCTTAACCTATAATAATACAACATAATTAGGTAATTTATATTTTGTATTAATAAGCTATTTTAAGCTTTTTTTTTCAAATGAATGTAGTGTAGTATAAAGTGCAAGATTTCCTTTTGAGATGTAGTGAAGAAGAAGTAGAAGGTAGCATAAAATTTAAATACTCGAGTACAAGTATACCTAAAATGTGTACATAAGCAATATACTTGATTAAATGTACTTAGTGACATTACACCACTGATAAAATCTGCTAGGTTCAGCTGTCATTTGACCAGGCAAAATCGACACTCGCTGGCTAGAAATGAGAGGCCTGATTCTGTCGACTTCTGTGTGAAAACAGAGATCCATTCTTTCCAAAACGACTGAGACATTCATGTGGTTAAATCCGACACTGTTGTCATTGTAAACTGCACGCGTGTCGGGCCTGACAGGTTTAGCAAGAGTAACTGAAAAAAAATCTGAACGTGCGACACTTAGATTTGTTTCAACAGCGTAATGGCCAACTGTGCAAATGGAGATGCAGACACCAGGTTGACGCAGGGCGAGTGATCAGTGAAGGATACCAGCTGACAGCAGGCAGATATCAGAGCTGGCAGGACGGAGGAGCACAGAGAATATGGATGAAGCAACAACAAAATGGTTTCGCCTCACCATCACTTTCATTCCCCCTGAGGACGGCTGAGTGAGAATGGCTGAGAAAATACGTGTCTGCCTACTCCAGGAGACACTGTATCATCTATACAGAAGAGCATAAACAAAGCTGAACAAACTGTCTTAAGCACAAGATGTGATTCCTCTGTATTCACCCCTCGATCCGTCTGCATGACACTCTTTCTCTTCTCTGCAGCAGCAACAGCAGCAGCAGCAGCAGCAGCAGCAGCAAAAAAAAAAAAAAAAAAAGCTTCCCTCCCTCTTTCATTACTGTCTCCGGCAAAGTCATCATACATTCAGATTTAAGACACTGAGCTCATTTCACACAATTTCAGGCTGGGCGGGTCAGAAGACAAGAGGAGCATCAGTTAAAAAGCTAATGTGGAGAAACTTCTCTCTGTGTATCTATTGATTTTGAGAAAAGAGAATTATGGTTGTTTTGGGGTCGATTGATTATTATATTAGGCATTTATTTAAAAGTGAACTTACTTTATAATTGCTTGCAAACTTTTTAAAGCCATTTGTAATAAGTGTATAGGACTTTTATTTCCGTGTTTTTTTCGCATTTATGATTCACAAAGGGGAGAGATTTGTGCCTTCAAAGTGTCATCTTTTCATAATCTTTTCTCCCAAATGTTAATAAAAACACAATTTTTTTTTTTATTGGCTTATGGGCACCACAATTATCCCTTTTATGAAATTGGCTTTAAAAAGGTTTTACACCCCCAAAGGATGTAGATAAACTCAGAGAGGAGCATGTAATCCCTCAATCATAATTAAAACATGATAATCACCACATTTAGAGCAGGAGGGATTTTTACCTGATAGCGATGCTAAGCTTTAGATGCACTTGTTTGTTTACTTATTTCCAAATTAAATAATCTGACAATAACGGCATGTTTATCTCACCTGATCGGAGCTGTTTGATGCGGCCCTGGCTGCTGACGGGATCCACGGGCAGGAAGTCTTTGAACCAGGAGATCTCCGGGTCGGGGATGCCGCTGGCTGCACACAGCATGGTGGCTGTCCTCGTCCGCTCCACCACCTTCAGCTGGGGGCCCATGTCTATACTGGGGAAGCCAAATGGCAACAGGTCCTCTGCAAGGATGGAGGGAAAGAAAGAAAGTATTCAGAACATTTATTTATTAATCTAGAAAGGGTAGATCTTATTTATCGTGTGTCTCAGACAATAAACCCGTTCAAGTGATTACACTTTATGTTCCTGCAGTAAATATTAATCTTAGAAAAGTAGCCTTTAGCCATTCATCTGGAATCAGTTACGGAGTAGACTGAAACTTAATACTCTGATATTAATAGGCCAATTAAAAACAATTGGTACGGTTCTAGTGATTTTAGGTGTGACTTGAATTTTTACACAAAGAATATTTCACAAAGCATCATACATGTCAGCATCATGTACAGTCATGGAAAAAAATATTAGACCACCCTTGTTTTCTCCTTGCTTTCATGTTCCCACTCAACCTTCCCAACTTTAATCAAGGGCTCATTTGTTGAGACGGTTGAGTGCTACAAGTACCTGGGAACAGTGGTCGATAAGAACTTAACCCAGGACCTTAATACATCTGCAATCTGTAAAAAGGGCCTGCAGAGACTTTATTTTTTGCGTAGACTGAATACTTTTAATGTGGACAAGACACTGATGGCTTTATTTTATAAATCTGTTATTGAGTTCATTTGAACTTTTTCTTTAATTTCTTGGTATGGAAAAGTAGAAAGTAGTATTTTTAAAAGTAGCCAGCAGAATAACTGGCATGCAGCAGCTTTCTTTAGCAGATATCTATGACAGACAAGTTTTGCAGAGGGCACGGTCGATCCTGGACAATGATTTAGGTTATTATCAAGAAAACCATGGAAAATGGCCAGATATCAGCTCTTACATTAAACTCTTATGAGCTATTTTTGTTGTTATCTGATTTGATTTATCTAATTTGAATTTATTTTTTCTTTTCTTTTTTTTTGTTCTTCTGCACTCCGTGCTGATGTACACTACCAGTCAAAAGTTTGTATTATATTTAAAAAAATATATATTTTCAACATTGTGGATTAATACAGAATACATCAAAACTATAATGGAACACATATGGAATTATGTATTTAAAAAAAGTATGAAACAAACCAGAATATGTTTTATATTTGAGATTCTTCACAGTATCCTTTAATGACAACTTTGCCCAATTCTTTTATTCTCTCAGTCAGATTCATGAGTTCCCAGTTAACAGGGGAACCTTGTCAAGAGTTTGTGTAATTTAGTGCCTTCTTAATGTGTTTGAGACCATCAAAACAAAAGTTGTCTAGAATCTAACATGTGAAACATATTCTGGTATGTTGTCGCTGGAAAAAACATATCACACATAGATTTAACATATATTGTGTAAGGAAAGCTATATATATGTTTTAAAAAATACCAGAAGAGTGATGACTTGCTCTCTGTCCTTAGAAAACTGAGTTCTTAGTTTGAACTTTTCATCTCATGCACACACAAATAAGGAATACAACAGACTGAAAACATCTGGTAATGCAATCTTATTATGCAACATCTGACGACGTGGCGGGTGCACGAAAACCCAGTAGTGTTAAGAGTAAGAGTTTGGGGGAAAAGAAAGGGAGCGGTTGGGACTCACTCCTGCGCACTTTTTGCTGATCCGTCCTCTCTGGGACACTCTTCCTCCTTTTAACTGCTATGTATTTTTTTGTTATATAGGACTGCATATATCATATATATACATTTTTGTTGATAAGCTTGCTGTATTAAAATATCATGCTTCTTCAACGTGGATTTGACTTCTTGACTCTTATGTCAAGTTCAGTAAGGCATCAGTGTTTTTTAGCAGTTAAGCAATTAAGCCAACACAATGTTTAACACTTTTTTGTTTACTACGTAATTCCATATGTGTAAAAATAAAGAAAAAACATTGAATGAGAAGATGTGTCCAAACTTTTGACTGGTACTGTGTAACTGAAAGAGCCTACTGGGCACAGGGGCCCAAAGTGTCAGAGGCCCACCTGGCCTTCACCCACAAAATATCAGGAAGACAGTCAAAACGACTGCAAAGAGACACAAGAACACTACAAATACAAATCAAAACTACAAAGAGGTGAAAAATGACTACAGCGAGACAGAAAGAGAGTTTTGTAGGAGATATTTTGACCTGGTGATGATGCTAAAATACTGAAGGGATCATTGAGGTTCTTACGGTTTATCCTGATGGGACCATGAATGTTTGTACTAGATTTCATGGCAATCCATTCAATAGTTCTTTTACCAACTTCAGTAAAAACTACAAGTGATAACCAAATGTTAGTGCTAAAGAAAAAGGTTGGGATTGGGATTAATTAATCAAATAATCTCTACATGCATAAATGCACAAAATAAAAATATATATATACAGTACTGTGCAGAAGCCTGTATTGATAATGGATGCTTTTATTTTGAAAGGACGAAAAGAGACTTGATCCTGTCAATCGTAAAACTAAATCAACTGAGATTAAACTGTAAAGATAACAAGGATTGAACTAAAGGAGTTCAATGTTTCATGCTTTAGCCCCCGAAGAGACATGAGGTTAGTTTTCACAGTAATCTTGCATATTTAAATGTGTTTTGGGTTTAAATCAGTTTTAGTTCAAATTAAACCTAGTAATTCATGCTAGCAAGGTTTGATACAGTAAGCTAGTTTTGCTCAAGTTAATACACTTGTATTTCTGTGTGTTTTATAATTGTTATTGCAACTTTGAGTTTGCAAACTGTAGCTTTATCCAACTTAATTCTCAGCTCATTGGCTTATTCATGTATGGCCACAACTGAATGGTCGGCTGTGTTTCAGTTCAGTGAGTACTGATACACAGACAGAGATAGAATAAAAATAAAAAAATAAACAGATCGATTAAAAATTCCTCGTGATCAACCAAATTCTTAACAACCATTAATCGATTCATTATTACCATCCCTAATTGGGATGCATCACTTGGGGACCATAAAGGTCTGTATAAAAGCTCAAATGTTCAAGTTCATTGTGGATCAAATGGACTGCTGAAGCTCAAACTAACAGACAACACCACACCCAGAGACACGCTATCATTATTAAAACGTCTAGAACTAAAATAGTTATGGACCTATAGAGAGTTTTAACTAAAACAAGGAGCATGGATCACATTACCCTGCTGCTTGAGTCACTCTACTGGCTACCTGTATCTTTTACGATTGATTTAAAAGTACTTTAAAGCTTTAGATGACCTTGCTCCTCCATGCATCACAGATTTTTCTACCATTTTATGTTCCAGCCCGATCACTCCACCTCTCACTGCTCTTCTTCTAAATGTTCCCTATGTCTCCCGCAAGAGTACCGGTGAGAGCGCCTTCTGTTTTTATGCCCCTAAACTGTGGAGCTCACTACCTCTGGGTATTAGACTGGCACGCTCTCTCAGTATTTTTAAAGGGAAATTAAAGACCTAACTTTTAAATCTGGCTTTTAATTTGGAGTAATGTCATAGCCTTAATTTTTAAAACTATAATATGTAACATTTCCACTTAGGTAATGGTCAGTTTCATGGTTCTTAATGGTCAATTTAGATACCTGTCAATGGCATTGTGTCTTTGTGGACTTTTTATGATACAACTTTAAGATCTTGGTGGTTTTTAACTCTATTTTAACAAGAGGAAGGATTTGAGTCACCAGACGCCTGGATCTTAAGTTATCAGAGAAACAAGCTGAGCAAACGTTAGCAGCAGCTTGGCTAGCAGCCCCTCTGCTGACGTGCTGCAGTGTTGGAGAAACACTGATTTTGAAACTGCTTTATTCAGTGTTTTTGCTGGTTTTAATCACCAGGTCTGTTTGTTTTGGAGAGGAAGAGAACTCTGTGGATAATTCAGCTCCCATAAAAATCTCCTGAATGAGGAACACTGGAGGAATTCTACCCAGGTAAAACTAATAAAACTAACATTTTGTTGTTGTTGTTGTTTATCTTGAGTGACCCCTAGTGGCAGAAAATTACACACTGCACATCTAAATTGCATTAATTGGCTTGTAGATTATTTTTTATTCCAGGTGTTTATTTTTTTATTAATATGAACAATTTAAGTGTATATTGTTGAAATCTTGAGTATTATATTTATTGGGTTTTTAAAAAAACGTTTTATCTGCTTTGTCTAGATTTTGCACTGTGTGTTTGTATGAAAGGTGCTATATAAATAAAGCTGAGTTGGAATAGGAGCGTAGCTAAAAAGAGATAGTGATAAAGTGATAAAGACAGACAGAGACAGAGGGTTGTGGGTGGGGATCAGGGGGGCTCAGACATTGTAGGAATTGCTCATACTTTATTTTGGAGCAAATCCACTGGGACAATAATGAACAAATGTGTTTACTCCTTTTTTTATGGGACAGTTCATCTGCAGTTTCTCTGACCACAAACGACCGGTTTATCTGGCCGCACAGACACACAGTGGACCATGCCATGCACTGAATCACACACAGTGATGTGAGAGCCACTGTCCCCCCCCTTTAACATCTGCAGGCCCTTGAAAGTGGAGATACTGGCGAGGACAGCGGAGCCACTATATCCTTCCTCCTTCCTTCCTGCTCACTCCTACAGCTAGCTAGTCATTAGGTGATCTAGTAGGCGGCACAGATACAGCTAAGTTTTAGTGTGTGTGTGACAGGCTGTTTCTACAGGAGTATAAACATACCGCCCAGTCAGCAGGAGCTACTTAAGTGCAGCACACACTCACACACACGTATAAACACAGCCACACATACACATACAGTACTCTCCTAACCTAGAAACACAGGTGTTCAGTGGCAGTGAACTGTGAGTTTTCCACGGTGTGGCTGCTCTGTGTTATGTGGTTGTAATGATTCCTGTCTAATAACTATGCAGAGAGCTGCTCAGAAACAGCAGCAGCAATTAGAAGCTGGGATCAAGAGGAGGGGCAGGGCACTGGGGGTAATAAGGACTTGTTAGCAGTAATTGTTAAAATGTACCAACGATTAGAGAGGCCGATCTGGGATGTGTCTGCAAAGCGTCTGGATATGTCTGATTACGTTGTGGGGCAGTGGATAAGTGTTTGTGTGTGTGTGTGTGTGTGTGTGTGTGTGTGTGTGTGTGTGTGCGTGTGTTTGTGTTTGTGTGTGTGTGTGTGTGTGTGTGTGCATATTTGGAATGCATATTTGGATATGTGGAATAATGTATAGAGACAAGTCCACACATATCGAGGAAAATCAAGGTGCGCGCATGCAGAAAAGCAGTTGCTTTCCTTTTTCACATACACACAAACACATTCACACGCACTTTCTGTGGTGAATGGGATTAAGCATCTCGGTGACAACAGTCCAGATGGCCAGACACGTAATCAAGCATCCATCAGCACTCCTGCTTCCTCCTCTCCTTACCCTTTTAACCACTCTATCCCTCTCGCATACAGACACCTCCCCCATACCTGGGACTATAATTATATATACCGCTTTCCTGCAGCAGCAAAGCAATTACCAAGATGGCAATTTGCTTGGTTAATAAATCAAGAGCCCCTTGATTGTCAAGCGCAACAAAAACCCCTAAAAGTTTGCTAGCTCAAACCTGGGCATCACTGACAAATCTGGAGCCAAACACAGTCCGAGACGCAGACCGTGGCCGCATCAACTGTCTGTGTGTTTTTCCTCCGCTCCTCTCCTCCTCCGGGCCCCCTGCTACCTAACCACATGACAGACGTGTACCATCTGTTTCCACACTCTCTGCGATGGGGATGAGAGGCTGAGTGGAGATAGGATCTATCGCTCTCTTTCTCTCCTTCCACAGTCATCAGCTTTGGAGAGACCCCGTCAGATAGGAATGTCAAGCCGCTGCTGATGGCGCGGCTGAGAGGAGGGTGGAGGGGAGAAATGCCACAGAAGGCAAGAGAGCAATCAACGCTCGCTCAGAGTCTGATGCTGAGTCGGTGGTTAGAGCTCAGGTGGCGATCAGGCCTCAAAGCAACATTCTGATATCAGCCAACGGAGACCCAAGAGGAGGAGAGGGCCACCCTAATCCCCCTGCCTCCCCCGTCCTCCGCCATCCCCGACTGATCAATGCTAATGATCCACCTGAATAGAGGCCAGTGGTACGAACATTGACGATACAGGCAGGAGGAGAAAGGAAAGAGAAGGGGGAGATCGATAGGGAGGTCAGAAGGCGAGCTCCCCCGAGGCGAGAAATATGCCAGGCCTACATCTGCTCCCCTCTGCCCTCCCCCAACCCCACCCCTCTCCTGAGAGGGTTCAGATGGTCTTTTTATCACCCCGCCGGCAACTACTACATGGACTCCCTGGCTGTTAATTAGAGCACGCCACTGCAGCGGGCTCAGGGCGTGTGCATGGATGTGTGTATGTGTGTGCTTGTAAGAGGGGGTGGGGGGTCTGGCTCAGTATTCCACTCAGGTCTTTATCAATGCTGCAAATACAGAATGTAGGTGGACCTCGGACTGAATCATTAGAAAGAGATAGATGAAACGGGGAGGGAGATGGATGGATGAATAGATAGAGCCCTGAAATAAAAGACTATACAAATATATTCCGAAGAAACACAGAATTCCTGTTTTTAATGTTTGTTGTTTAGGCCAAGAAGTTGTTAATAATGCATAGCTTATTGTGTTTTATTTTTTAATGAATTATTAAACTGTTTAGTCCATAAAATGTCATAAAGAAGTAAAAAATTAATGGCATGAAAAGCTTGTTTTGTCCGACTAACTGTTCAAAACACAAAGATATTTAATCAGTAAGAATATTTAGCAGCAAGCAGTCACATTTTTTTGAAAATGGAACAGGCAACTGCCAAGATTGTTGTACGTTTTCTTCTAATACTTGGCTGATTGTTTATTTTATAAAATGACACAAAAAAGCAAAAAATATATCAGTCATGTTTTTCTGCCCTGAGCCCAAGGTGGCTTGTTCAACAATTCAAAATTTAGCAGCAAATTCTCACTTTTTTTTTTTTTTTTTAAAGCTGGAGTTAGCAAGTGTTTGCAATCAGCAAGTGCATTTTTTTTCTGGAGCACAATCAATTGCAATTGTTCACCACCAGCTCATCATCTGAGTTAAGGGGTTCAATGAATAGGTTAAAATTCTAACTAGTAGATATGACCATGAAACCTCCCCAGCTGATTACTTATATTAAGACAATCATTTTTGGAAATGATATGTTTAACATGCAAATGAGACCCGATCTAATTAAATGTGTGTTAATTTGCATACATTTCCGGAACATAAATCTGTGCACTGGATGAAGCTTGGTTTTCAATTCTTGTTTCATTTTGATGAAATATTACAGCCAAATGTTGTTACAGAGAGAATTTTGGATAGATCTTTTTATCACTACATAAATCAGAAAATACTGTCAAGAGACATGAAAAAAAAATCCATTTTCACAATGCTTGAGGACCAAAATCTTCTATAAATCTGGCTATGAATGATATATGAACAAACTCCTGTGTTAAAACCTTTAGAACAGTAATAGATATAAAACTGGGAAGTTTGGTGACACTGAAGTGCAGATTTCTGGCTCAGAGAGAACCTCATTTTGAGGAAATGGTCTTTTAAGACACATTTTACAAGACATTACAGGTGAACAGGGTAAAAAAGAAAAAAAACGAGTAGATATATTTAACTCAATGACATATAAACGTCCTCAGTTGGCTAATAAAACTACTGAAATATATTATGTATTACATGTTTTCTCAAAACTTGAAATTTTCGGGAAGATTGTTGGGATTTGAGACAGACAGACAGACAGACAGACAGACAGACAGACAGACAGACAGACAGACAGACAGATAGATAGATAGATAGATAGATAGATAGATAGATAGATAGATAGATAGATAGATAGATAGATAGATAGATAGATAGATAGATAGAGAGATAGATAGACAGATAGATTCAGCATTCAGCAGCAGACTCAATGTCTCCTGCAGAGACAGATAATCCTGCAGACAGACATTTGTACTGGACATAGAAGTAAAGTTCAGTGGAGAGGAGAATCGGGGGCCACAGGTATTCAGCCGGGCTCCCGGATGAGTCAGCGGCTGCTTGAAATAGATACTGCGGGCATGGCCTTGATCACACTTTTCGCCAAATGAATCATTTATCAAACACAAACACTGCTGCACAAAAGTACCGCTTATGTTTCATCTCCTGGTTAAATTGATAAGACAGCCTATGGAAAAATGCGCCATGTGTGTATAAACACTGTGTGTGTCAACAGCTTTTGGCGGAACATTGGCAAGGACCGACCAGCATTGTTCCCTGGAGCTTTGTGTTTGTGTGTATTTGTGTGTATCAAGAGGTTGAGAGCTTACATTTTGGCCTGGTTATGTTTGCAGAAGGGCAATCAGGCCGGGTGCCCAAAACCAGTCGGTGGAGCCAACCGAATCTGGGCAAATATGCAATTCATGCGTCCGCGTGCACACACACACACCCACACAAATACTAGGACATACAGACCCACACACACACGCAGAGTCAAACACATAATGCATATGATGCAAACAAACAAACATGAATCCAGGTTTTCTTTTCCTGTCTCTCTTTGTATTTCCCTCAGTCACCCAAAGACAGACACGCACATACACACACAAGCACTCGCTTCCCCACAGAAAATCATCATTTGTCCTGGTTAAGAAACAGGTTGCCTATTCATCTTTCAGTTCATTTCAGCGGGGAATGGCCATGTGGATGAAAGAAGCCCGAATAAAAGCAGATCTCAGGGAGCCTGATTCAGGATTAATCTGCCAGCGCTCGGCAGTCTTCAGAGGCTGTAATGCTTTGACTCCTATAGACTGCAGGAGGGCTGAAGGGGAGCACTTTAAATGCTAATGGGCCTTTATGATAATAGATCACAATACAATGCAGAATCGGACTTAGCATCGCAGATGAATCCCACCGAAAAAAGCCACGTGTCCACACAATCCTGAGCTCTCCTCAGAGCCCAGCAGCTGGAGACTAAACACACAAAACATGGTGATCCCACACATAACACTCTATTACATACAAACATGCGTGAAGAATAAGAAAAAGAGAAAAAAAGAAAAGGAGGGAGTAAAAACTGTGCAGACAAGGGGCTATATATGATGAAAGAGCCGGTTCTCCACTCAAGGAGTGTAATCCTCTTGCAGGCTGAGTTGATACTCTCAGTTGTTTCCAGACCGAAATGCTGCTTGAGCCGCTGGCCTGCCAATGCAGCAGACGCCTGGGGGGAATCACTGATCTGACTCTGTTGTTCATATGAAGGGTGTTTGCCGTGGTGGCAGAATATCCCTCCTCCCCCTTCTCTCTCTATCTCACCCACTTCCTCCCCCATCCCTCGCCTCCCTTTTCTCCTAAAATGGGACACTGGGAGGTGAGTATAATCAGGATTACTCTGCACAAACCAGCCGCACACACACACACACACACACACACACACACACACACACACACACACACACGCCCATAAACAAAGAAATCCATGTGCATGCATTCACACACACACACACACACACACACACACACACACACACACTCACACACACACACACACACACACACACAGCTGCAGTGATGAGAATCTTTCGCCCACCAGAGGTTTTCAAACATGCAGAACTGCAGATATTCTCATCTCCTGAAGGCGGAACAACACAACTGCAGTGTCCATAGAAAAGAGCAGTTCGGGTGGAAAGGGGATGGTGTGGGTTTGGAGGGGGTGAGGGTGGGGGGGTGGAGCAGCAGAGAGCCTGTAAAAATGCAAAGGGATGAGGAGAGAGAGAGAGAGAGAGAGAGAGAGAGAGAGAGAGAGAGAAAGAGAGAGAGAGAGAGAGAGAGAGAGAGGGAGAAAGAGAGAGAGAGAGAGAGAGAGAGAGAGAGAGAGAGAAAGAGAGAGAGAGAGTCAAGATAGACAGTGAGGGTCAGGCAGAATAGATGGCAGAGAAAATGAAAGAATGAATAAAACAAGAGAGATGAAATTAGAAACGGACATCGCTGTGGGCCAAAGAGGAGGCTGCGAGAGTCAAAGAGAGAAAGATATCAGACCAGATCAGTGAAAAGAGAAAGGAGGAAGAGGAGTAGGTAATGGGATGGGAAGGGAGATGGGTGATGATGATGATGAAGTCACAAAAAGTCTCCCTAACCATAACCTACCACATCTCCATCCATTAGGCAGTCCGCAGAGCAGGAGCTCATATCCTGTGGCCAACCACAGGCCCTGTACACTCTACAACGCTGCTATTAGTGCCGGTCAACCATCATACAGAATGACGGGATGAAAAGACTTTTTCGAGGGTCTGGTCAGTAATGGAAAGCCTCCTTTCTGCTTCAGTAGTTGGTGCTCCTATTCTGCAATGAACCGTGTACTGAAAAGACTGACCCAAACATGCAATTTTTGCAGATTTTTGTGCTCTTAACAGCATCCTCGGGTGACATGATCTATCACATGGTATATCACTCCGCTTACAGTCGATTGAAGGAGCATACTGTCAAATATACAGAAGCATTGAGTTATATTTTTTAGGAACAGAGTTGCAAAGAGGGAGGAGGCATCTAGAAGTGACCGTACCATTACTTTTCTGCACATGTGTTTAGAGCACTTCATCGCAAGGTGGTGGGGACATAAGTGCTTAGGAAAAAACACATTTTAAATCAGTCTTCAACATTTGGGATTTAAGTCAATGTAATCAGAGATCAGTGTGAGGCCAGAGTAGATAACAGGGTATCAGAAGATCATAGTGTAGGCTATTGCAGAATTGACTATACAAAAGTACTCGGCATAAAATGCAACCTATCACAGAGATAAAAATTTTGTTGCCTGGTCAAAGGTAACAGCAAGCTAATATTCAAACACAGAGTGTATGCTTTGCAGAACCTGATAATACATTCAAATAGGGATGGGCGTTTGGAAGAAACGCGTCAACTCCATTATCTATAACATTAACGAACAATTAATCAATGAATCGATAAATTGCTGCATGCATACACGGGCAAAATGAAAGATATATATACAGTACTGTGCCTGTTTTGATAACGGACGCTTTATTTTGTAAGGACAAAAAGAGAATTGATCCTGTCAATCGTAAAACTAAATCAACTGAGATTATACTGTAAAGATAATGTCAAGGAGTTCAATGTTTTATGTTTTAGCCCCTGAAGAGGCATGAGGTTAGTTTTCACAGTAATCTTGCATATTTAAATGTGTTTTGTGTTTAAATAAGTTTTGGATCAAATTTAACTCAGTAATTCATGCTAGCAAGGTTTGATACAGTAAGCTAGTTTTGCTCAAGTTAATCCTCTTGTATTTATCTGTGTTTTATTAGTGCTATTGCAACTTTCAGTTTGCAAATTGTAGCTTTATCCAACGCAATTCTCAGCTCATTGGCTTATTTACGTACAGCCGCAGAACTGAACACTCGGCCTTGTTTCAGTTCAGTGATACTGATACGCAGTCAGAGATACAAATAATATATAATATTTAAAAATACACAGATCGATTAAAAACTCCATGTGATCAACCAAATTCTTAGTGACCATTAATCGATCATCGATGAATTATTCCCATCCCTACATTGAATAGTTTACTTTCATATTCTGGGTCAGTCTCAGACATATGGTGCCAGCGCTGCATTGTTTTATTCCCAATTGCAATGATGAAGTGTGAATTACTGATTTGCAATGCTGTCATTTGCACTGACAGCAATTGCTGCTGAGGCTTATTGGTATTGTAATAATAGAACAATCTGTCAAATCAAGTTGAAGAAAAAACATGATTTCTAAGAATCAAAGCTGAATTATTATTATACTTAAGACCTTTACATAAACCAGAATCCTTCACTTATCAAGGATACTTGTGTTGTGTCGTGCTAGTTCACACTCCCAAGAGCCCGCTCAGATCACACAGATTAAAATCAACTAGTTCAAGTTCAGACTTCCTGAACTAAGTTCACAGTCCTCAAAAAATGAACTAGTTCACATGTATTTGCTTAATTTCTTTCTTGCTCTTTTAATGATCTGCTCTGAGACTCATTGAGATACTTCAACTTGATGTGTCGTTTTATAGTCATTGCCAATGTGGCCTGCATTCAGACTTGTTTTCTTTTCAGACCAGGCGAGCACTACTCGATTTTTTTTCTGTTGGAATATATGCTGATTTGTTCATAAAATTCCATCAGAAATTCATATTAAGTGGCTTCAGCAGTACCGATGTTGTGCTGAAGTCTATTCCCTTGTGAAACAGTGTTTCCTGCTGTAGAAATGATGTTTCCTGTAGTGCCCCCCTCTGAGGTTGGAGTTAGGGATATGGTTTGGTTCAGATTTAGGCTGAGTAACACACACACTGACTGGAGAACAGACTCCGACTCAACACCGGCATGCTGAGTGCTGTAAAATCTACACAAACATGTTCAATCAATGAGCGTGCTCTTTTAGCGCATTCATGCACAGCACTGGTCTCCATGGTGAAAACCATTTCGGACATCATTAAAAGGAAAAGAAATTTAAGGATGCGTGATGTGGACATAATCCTTGATCACGATAGTGTTATAAATATTTCTTTTTGAAAAATCAACTGAGAAATTGTGCATGAATAATACAACCACTGAGTAATGTTGTTTTTTTTGGGCAAATCTAATGAATTAAATACCTTTTAAAAAATGATGCTATTTCATTGCATTACTCATTGACCCAGATACACCCAGACATGTTAAAGGGACACATAACCCCATATGGCAAAACCTGCTGGTTGACAGATTTATATCGTCCAACCAGCAGATCATATTTCCCACCATGCACAGTGAGAAGGAACATTTCCAGAACCATCGCCTGTGCCTGGAACCCGTCTGTATATCCTTATCCAGCAGACTATAACATTATGGCTACTAAAAGCTCTGAATTTGGTTGGTGCTTTGGGTCAAATATTGTTTCATTCATCACTGTCCAGTTTTCAATTTATCATCCGATTGGGAAGAATCAAAAGACAGCTGATTCTATTGGCACAGAGGGGACAGGGGATGTGACGGTTCACAGATCCCAGTAAGAGAAAAGTTTACACAAACAGGAAGAGGCACACACACTGAGAGGCCTGCCCTCGAGGTGTAGTTTATGTGGTAATGTGCTTTAGATTGGGGCTGTGTGTGCAGAGATGACGGGCCGGGTAACAGATGGACAGGAGTCTATTCCCTGGGCTACCAGCCTTCTGCTTACCACACAGCCCTGCCAACTCCACAATCCTCATCCATCTCCTGCACCTCTATACCCCCTGCACCACTTCTCCGACATCCCATTTCATCTCTATTGTTTCACACCATCCTGTTGTGTTACTCGACTAACCCCCACCTCCTCACCCTCCATCACACTCCTTCTCACCTCTCCTCGACCTCTTCCTCTCTCTTTCGTTCTCTTCTTCAATTTCCCCTGGCAGGAACGGGTAGTCTGCCAAACTGAGGCCTAATCCCCTGATTTTTCTTCATGTAGTAACAGCCCGAGAAGCCATCCCTCTATTTCTTTATCCTTTCTAGCTGTGCTGGGCAAAAGGCCAGTGCTCGGATCCCAGGCTTGCAGCCACATGCTGCAACTTTAGCATGTTGGAGCACCACATTAGATACGTTTCCCTCCAAGGAGACAGCGTACATTAGATTAACACCCTCGCTCTGGCCAGGAAGCACGGTGATTACAGCAAACTGGGGATGCTGAGGTACCCATGAGCTTGCACGCTAGCTGGCCCTCTCTGTGGCCAGATCACGCTCGGTCGCACTCAGAGGGACTATAAAAAGAACAGTGCACTGCAGACCGCTGTGAAGGCAGGGTGTGGCCTGGCTCTATCGTCACATCTACAACTGACAGCCCAGGGAACCGGAGACGACGGTTGAAACCAGGTGTATGCACGTGAGAAGAACTGACCACTCAAGTGGAAAAGGATGGAGACAGAGTGTGTGTATGTATGTGTGTGAGAGTTGGGATTTATGGGTCTCACCTCTGATAATGGCCAGCTTTGCAGTGACGGACACTTCTCCTTCACTGTTGCGTGCTACGCACTCGTAGATGTTCTCATCTCGAGGTGCTCTGAGCGGTTGGATCCTCAGCACAGCACCTGCACCCTCATCAAACTCTACGGTCTGGACGGCCACAGGACAGCAAGAAGATGTGAATTAGTAACAGCAGAGTAAACAGATTACTATAAGGACAGTAGACTATGATTGTGTTTATCATTAACATAGCATAGCTTTCTTTTACTTTAGTAATATGATGAGAATTATAGTGTATAGTTTGCAGGAGGAAATTCCTTTTTCTTTTTTTTTTCTTTTTTTTTTTTTTTTTACTTGCCCTCCCCTCCACGAGGCTCAGCTCGCCTTCCTGGAGCTGGTGGGGGTTCAGTGTCATGCCCAAAGGCACTTCAGCAGGGTAGATACTTACCAACATGGGGGGTTGCATGTGGGTTGAAATGTCTAACCATTAGGTCATATTAGTGCATCAATATACAATCAGGGCCTCTCATGTGACTGAGTGGCTTAGGGCCTGCAATATGTGCATTTGGTGCATGTGCATCAACCTGCTTCATATTTCTACGTGTCAGTTTTGAAAAATGCTGTGTGAGTCTGTCATCAGTGATAACATTGTATGCTTAATTGAAATGTGTAACAGTGTCTTATTGTTGTCATATTAATGTGCTGATATTAACAAACTGCTCAGAGTATAGATAGGAAAAAAACGGTGAGGTACAGAAGTGGAGATTAGCTAGAGAGCTGAGAGTTTGATAATACTTTTTTTTTTTTAAAAGAAAATGGTCTTCAAAGATATGTGTGAGTGTAAAATATAATACATTTCACAAAACACTGCTGGTGAATTGAGTAAAAATGAACTAATAGATAACACCATGAAACCTGATTACTTACATTAAGACAATTATGTTATGCAAGTTTTCTGAAATTGTATGTTTTGGTGAATTTAGGAGAATCTACAGACACAAACAGACAAAGTGCATTAAATAAACAACTAAATGTGCATTGTGGATGTTTTCTTTCCACTAGTTGAAAGGAGACATGTTAAAGTGTTTTTAGCCTGCAGTGTCTAAATATTAATTTAGGAAAATATACTTATTAGCTCTCTAGATGAGAATTAGCCGAGATAAATGATGGCACTCTTGTGTCTGTGCTTTAATTATAAAGCTGAAGCCAGGGGTCAACTAGCCTGACAGATAAGATAACGGTATCAATCTTCTCATCTAACTCTCAGCAAGAAAGCAAATAAGCGCTTCTCACAAAGTATTGGACTATTCTTTTTAGAAACGAGGTTGCAGCATATCTAGGATGCAAAACAGAATAATAATTCAAATCAAAATCAATATCTGATCTAAGCAAGAGCGATCAATACAGTGCAACCTCGACATAGTCATTACTATTGTATACACTCATACATTAATTATAACTGGATATACTGCTTTGTATTTATCAAGCTGCTACAGGAAGAGTTGACCATTGTGCATTGTGACAACCACCTCGATACGCTGGGAGTTGACCTTCTTGCCCTTCTTGTTCCAGTAGACGACAGGCTTGGGATTGCCGGCGGCCTGGCATACAAATGATGCCACACCCCCTGACACACCGATCTGGTCCGTGGGAATCTTTGTGAACTTTGGGGGAGCTGAGAGACAGAGGGAGGGGGGGGGCAGGGAAACGGAGGTTAAAAGAGAAGAGAGAGAGAGAGAGAAACATCACAAATTGATACTGTTACACACAGAGGACATCAAACTGACTCCGCAGACAGAAACAACCCCCTGCTGACCACGCCCCATTTCACTGTCAGTGACCGGTCAGGCTGACTTGTGTTCTGATGGCTGCGTGTTGTGCTTACTTCCTGGGTATCATCTAGAGGACATACTGAAGGACTTCCTGTGGGTCATAAATAAAAGATGGGGCTGGGCTTCAGAGGAACATCTCTCTCTCTCTCTGTCTCTCTCTCTCCCTTCCTCTCTGTCTGTCTGTCTCTCCCTCCCTCCTTCTCTCGCTGTGCTTCCTCCAGGGCAGGCTACCCTCGTACTGCACACAGCACAGGCTGTCATGACACATAAGTGTTTCACAGGTAGGAGAAGTGTTGGCTGCAAATTCACAGCATATAATTGGTTTAAATGTATAAATACCAGAGGTGTCATTTTGTGCCTGCATCCTCTAACACCTATAGGAAGATTTGCACTTGCAGATTCTGCTGATCTTAACAAATACCATCAATTTACCAGCATTTAGTTGTGCTAATTTCCAGCCGCCCTTCAGAGCAGGATTCGAGGAGAACTACTTCATGTGTCATGATTAGAGCTGACAAAAATTAGTCGTTCAACAGGAAAATAATTGTCATCTATTTATTACTATTTATAAATACATTTTTCATGCAAAAATGGCAGAAAATGCTGTTACTTGAGGATACATTTTGAGGTACTTGTACTTTACTTGAGTATTTCCACATATGTAACTCATTACTTCACTACATTTAAGAGGCAAATATTGAGACAAGATTTAACATAAAAAACCTGATCAATTTAAAATGATTACGCATGTTGATGAATTAAACCACATAAAAGTATATTAGGTAGTTAAAATTAGCCCTACCTGCACAAGAGTATAATGCTGCTTACATAAATGCATCAATAATAATAATACAATAATATATCTGGAATATATTCAACAATTTCTTTTGGTACTTTAAGTGCATTTTGATGCTGATACTTTTGTACTTTTACTTAAGTAAGTTTAAAATGCAGGACTTTTACCTGTAGTGGAGTAATTCTGCAGTATGGTATTAGTACTTTTAACTGAGTAATAGATCTGAATACTTCCACCATCGGTTTTATGTCATATTAAAATAGATATATTTTGGTGTTGGACTGACAAAATAAGATATTTAAAGACATCTCATTAGACTCAGGAGCTCAGATGGACATTTTTCGATATACAGCTAAATGGGGAAATAATCAGAAGATTAAATAGATGAAATAAAAGCCCGATGACGCTTGTCAAGTGGGATGTATAAGTGCGGCAGTTACCCTCCGTAAGAAAATAGCAATTTCCAAGTCCGATATTGAGCCAACAGTACTGAACCTATATTTTTCACAGTGGCTGAGTCAGATCAATCAAACAACTTCACGCACCCACCCCTTGCTATCCGTCTGTGGCCTGTTGCCATGGTGCCCAGCTTAACTCCTCCTCAGCTGCAGAATCAGTGCGATCCATCAGGGTGAAGTCAGGATGACCCTTACCATAGCAACCTGGATCCCTCCTCCCACTCCCCCTATGTCTGGGTGGGTGAGGTCCTGCTGTGTTGATTCACTTCTGCTCTGAAGACGGAACAGGAACCAACCAGAAGAAATGCCTATAAAATAATCGCTGTAGCAGATTCAAAGAGCCTGTTTGCACGTTTTCCCCCACCTCTGCTCACAGCTAACAGCTAAGCAAACCACTTTCCAGTTTTACTGCAATGCCTTGACAGTAACTGGAATAACACCGTGTCAAAAGACTTCTCCTGAGCCTGCTGCAATGTGTTGTGCCTCTAAAAGACCTACTCTGAATGTCAGAAATAAAGTGGTTTCATTTTCTGCTTGCCATAATCCTCAACAGGAAGAAGCAAAAAGCTGCTACAGTATAGTCAATCAGAGCAAATTTATGCCCATTTCAGAACTCAAGAGTGGGATATTTCCTGCTTGTTAAACTCTTAAAAGGCACACAAAGTATCCAGCAAATTGCCCTTTCCTCCAGCCAACAATGTGAGAATGTGAACCATCAAAAGCTCAAAAAATGTCATGGCTGAAAACTGTCTTCTCTTGGCTATGGGATTATAAATGAATTTCATGTGCTTCTTGCGGCTTCTACATGGGTTTCAGTGGCTTTATGCTGAGTCCAAGACTGTGTTCTCTTAAATGCGCTTCAACACCAATCCTCGTGCAAAAACCGACCCCACTGGCAATGTTACCACTTAAGCCTCTTCTGAAAGCCAGGGGAAAGCACTGCAAGGCACTGGCTCTGAATGGATTTGCACTGAATAGAAACTTGTTATGATCGGCAGGTTCTAGGAAGCTGCCTGGAAAATGAGGGACTAATGAGGAGCTCCGTCTCTTTAGTAGTAGGTTTCACTCTGTTGCACTGGATCAGGCAGGTCTACCACTGATCTAACACTGGTCTGTTTTTAATGAATCACCTCTGAAACCTGTAATGATCTGAGTGAGTGACTGTGGGACCAGAAGGTATTTTGTAATAGAGTAGTTAGCATGCCATGTGAACAGAAAAGTATTTGCTTAATTTTTATCATTTTGGTTCTTTGGGGAAAATTAGTGCAACCCTAAGAAATGTTGCATTAATATACTGCCTAAAAGAAACATTTCTTATTGCAAACCAGCTGTGGTCTGATGAGCCTTTAAGCCGCTTTTAATAATGCATCTCTTCCTGTTTGTGCATCTCTGCTGTCAAATCTGTTTGCATCTCACAGCCAAATATGTCCAACAAAACAAATTCTGTGATACAAAGATGATGAGGACAGTTGGGAGTACGCTGTGTAGTTGAAGGATGGAAATTTGGACACAAAAGCAACAAAATTGAAAGTAATTATTCTGAACTTCATTTGCATGATTTTGATACCGTTGGTGTTTGAATTTTATGCAAAACATGTTTAATCTTTCTCCCACAAAATATGATCTACATTTAACTTTTTGAGCAGTAATGGAAAAGTGTCATGTCTGAAATGAATTTATTAATTTTCAAAAAGGTGGAAGATAATTTGATTTGGGCCACTGAATCTGCAGGGAGACAGAGAGCTCACAAACAAATCTAACCTTTTAGGACCACTGTCTGTTATTCTGTTTTTAACAACAGATATTTAAGAATAACTGTTGTTTTTGCGGGGATGCCTTATTGTGTAGAAATTATAATAATTCAAGTTGCAGTACCTTTGGGTAAGTAGAGTTCTTTACAACGGGTATCCATTTTCCATGGTTTTCTTGATAATAACCAAAATCATTATCAAGGAAACCATGTAAAATGTTGTGTTGTTGTTACCATTATATTTGTCCAAACAAATGTATCTTTAGTTCTACCAAGCATAAAAAGACATTAAAGAAAACAAGGGTGATCTAATAATTTTTTCCATGACTGTGTATATATATATATACACAGTCATGGAAAAAATTATAAATATATATATAAAAATTATATATATAAAAAAAATGATATATATAAAAATTATATATATACACGTATACACCTACAATCTAGGATGTTCCCATTTTATGTGTAAAAAATAATTCTTAAAATTTGATCAGCTCAGCACAGGGATTGTGATTTAGAAATTATACTAGGTATTTATTTTAATGGTGAACAATTACATACTGATAATCAACGTGCAGTACTAATGTTTGTTAAGCTATTTATTAACACTTTTTATTTTTTTTTCATATCTAGAATTGGTGAATAATGTACTACATTATATGTATACATTGGATTATTCAATAAAAGGTTTTTGTTTTGGAAAGCAGCCTTCTGAGTTCCTCGGCATAGGGAAGGTTTATTTTCATTCCAGCACCAATATTTATTGTATCTGGGGAAAAAAATATGTTAAAAATGGCACAAACACTATTCAGGCAGAATTGAAAACAATAAATGAATCTGAAAAAATAGGATTTCAAGCATTACATTTCAATAGTTCTCGAGTTTAAACAGCTCTACTATGTTTTTGTACTCTAATGTTAAAATTCTGCACCACAACGTTTTTTTGTCTTTTTTTCCTTTATTGCGAAGGCAAGGGAGATGAGGGAGCTGTTGCTTTTTCACAGCACTATCAGTTCTGCAGAGATACACTGTAGGTGGTCCAAAGGCAGAGATCTTCAATCCCACAGTGCTTCAATTGAAAGTTATCTGTTGTGTAATTCTGCCTCTCCTCTGAATATAAAAATATTTCAGATATGACGTGAGTCTTCTCAAAGGATCATGGCCTTAAATTGGTTGCACAAATGGAAAATGAAAAATACATTCTTAACAATGAGAAGTGCTATCTCCATCTATAGCCTGTGTCCGCTTGGTTATATTTTCAGAGCAGTGACAGCTGAGTGTGTCTGAGCATGTGTGTGTGTGTGTGTGTGGGTGGGTGTATGTGTGTGGACTACTGAGGCAGGAAATCTGTGAAAATGTTGTAATCAAGGAGATGATGAGGAACATGCTGATGGGACCTCCCGGCTTATCAAAACATATTAACAACACCACAGTCCAGAGCTGATGTACTCCGACACACACACATAAAAAGGATGTGCATACACACACACACAATTACATATATTCACACCTTTATGTATCACATTTACCGCTGATAATATACCAGCTGTCAAGAAAGAAAGAAAGAAAGAAAGGTATCTATCTATCTATCTATCCATCTATCTAGATAAAAAATGTATTACCATTGTACACATTTTGTCGAAAATAAGGTTTAAGCTATAGTTAGCTTGCTAGCCAGCTAGATAAACTACCGGTAGATGATAACTACTGTTAGCTAGCAACCAGCTAACCAATGATAGATAGATATAAACTGTACTATACGTGGTACAAATACATGAAAAAATTATTTGAATTGTACTTAATTTGGTTGAAATAAGATGACAGCTAGGTAGTTAGCTAGCTAGCCAGATAAACCAGATGATAACTGCCATTAAGACTAATACATACTCCGCAAGAGAGAAATGTGTGCTCTCCTGGGGCATTCTGTTCTTGCAGCCCCGGGATAGATCAAATTTCTCTGTTCTTGACACATCATCTGTGCAGAATGTTGATCTAGTGTGGTGTCTGAGAACTATTGTGTGAGTGGTCAGAAATTTGCATTCAAATTTGAATTTGTTGTGTGCTGTAGTTGGAGGGCCCTATGAGAACTTCTGCAGTGGAGTTTCTTGTGAAGTATGAAATGTCCTGGACAGAAATACCTTTTTCTTGTTCTTGCCACCTTGAGAACAAGAACAAATTTCTCTGTTCTTGTGGAGTATGTAAAGGGCTTTGACTAGCAGTCACCAGCCAATTAGATGGACAGATAGATGGACAGATGGAAGAACAGACAGACAGACAGACAGACAGACAGATAGATAGATAGATAGATAGATAGATAGATAGATAGATAGATAGATAGATAGATAGATAACATTAGTCATACCTAGTGCTCCACACACACTACTTGGAGGGCTGGTTAAGAGGATAATTAAAGGCAGCAGCAGACACAGGGGACAGGGGCTAAGGCGGAGCCCCAGGATCGGCCTCCTGGACTGGGCTTGAGCTCCACCTGCCCTGGACAGAGGCATGGCACCACTGTGGGTTGGTTGGAGATGACGGAGATATGGGCAGGGTTTCACTCAACAAGGGTAGGCACTCTGCAGACAAAAAAAAAGGAGAGAAAAAAACATGAAGGTTAGCTGAAACGAATGAAGGGCATATTTCCTCCACCTCTGATTCATCGCTCTGCTTTTAGAACGGCAGCTGAAATGTCAGCACACCATGGGGGGAGAGGGAAAACATACAATAATTCATACAGATGCAGGGAGAACATCCTCATGAAGAAAATTAAAGACAAATTCATGCTAATGCAGGATTAGGTCTTTTGATTTAGCCAGAGCACTTCTGACTTGGGATTAACAGCTCAAGCAGGCCAGCTCTGGCTGAACTAATACCAGAACAATAGAGCCACTGCTCAACAACTAAGACAAGAAACAGACCTAAATAGTTTTCAGCGCACTGCTTCTGTATTAATAAGTCTTCTTTTCTAGTGAGCCGTGAAATGAGCTGCAATGATACATTTTTAAGAGTTCTTTTTTTTCTTTAGACGTCCTAATAATTTCATTTAACTTTAGCTCTGGCCTAATTCCTTCTTAGCATTCAGTATTTTACTGTTCTGGTGGCACATAAAAAGTGTTAATGCAATAAAACATCCAGACTATGCCACCGTAATGGAAAACACTTAAACAAAGAGGATTGAGGGGTCAGTAGGAATGCAGCAAAATTCAATAACACCAAATGTATCAGAAAGGGCTGCTTTAATAGATGTTGCCCCTCTTGTTAATCCCTCGCCTTGGGGAGGGGATCCCTGTTAGTATTTTGCTCTTTTTCATCACATCGACACACGCACATGAGGTCGCACACATCTGGATGTCTAAACATAATTCAGCTCTGTCTGCTTACAGAGATTTAGACAAGCTGTGTAGAAGCTCCCTGTCTGGGAGTCAATAACTCCACAGTCCTATCGAGCTCTCCCGACCCCCACCCCTCTGCCCGATGTGTCAGAACGCAGGTGGGGAGGCCAAATGAGAAGGGAGCCTTTGTTAACCTGTCATATATCACACAAATACACGTCTCCCTTCAAGTACCAGCGCAGGGTAACATATATGCTCCGGGGGAGACGTGATATGTATTCACAGGTGACAGGCCACATTGTGATCGGCACATAAATATGCGCAAACACCCATAAGCGCATTTTCACCCTGACATCCCCGATACACGGGCAGAAACGGAGGAGCGCAGATTGAGGCCGACCCTTCCTCGCCTTTACTAAATGGAAGAGGCATTTCTTGTGAGTTACATATTCAAAGACTCCTCCAACCACTTATTGAGCTAATGACCTGCTCAAACACATTACTGTCTGCCAGCTCCCTAACACTAAAAATAGCTCATCTGAAAACATGGCCGTCTATCTGATACGGGCTCGTTTTCGCGCCGCTTTGCCCTCGCCTTATCAAGCGCCCGCGTAATAGCCGTTGAATAGAAAAGCTTTCAGCGTCCAATTTTCAATTGAACAATGTGATAAGAAAAATCAGATCAGGGCTCATTCAAGCACCATTGGCAGCATGTTAAGTAAATTCTCCTCTTACGGAAACTCAATTTGCCACGTTAATCTAACTAGGAAGACTGCTCTGCGTGGAGCCACAAGGCCACTGAAACGTTTGGTATGTTGCAGTGTCTGCTTTCTCTGTCCTGTGTGGTGGATTTGCAGGGGCCTTTATATCTCACTGTGACCTGAGTCTCACCCATTCTATCATTCTCAGTTTATCCACCCCTCCCCGTTGTCTTTCACCTGCTGACAAAGCCCTCTCTGCTCTACCTCCGCTATACTCGCTCACCCTCTACCTAATCCTTAATCTTAGCCTCGTCTCACTCTTGTATTAGTCGCCATATTCCTGAAATCTCCTCTTCTCCCATTTCTTTTCATCCCCTTCCTTCCCTCTCCACTCTCCTCCTCGCCTCCCTTGTTAACCTCTTCCTCTCTCGATGCCATCTCCTCCGTGCCGCCCGATCATTCATCCCCTTCTCTTTCTATACACACTCTAACCCTGCTTGTATCCAAATCATCTTCCTCTCCCCCAGCTGCCCCGCACCGGCTGCTCCAGCTGTTGTTGGTCCATTGACACAGTTCAGACAAAGGGGCTTAGAGCATCCTACAGCTGTGAATGTTGAGGGAGCGAGCCAAAACAGATACAACAGACGCAGTGGCAGACCAGGCCGGTCTGGTCACGTCTGAGCTTCAGCTAATGGTATTTAACACTCTCGAACCACGATCCTCCTCTCCGGACATGCAGATAGAGTGCAGCCGTGCACTTTGCTTGTTAGAGAGGCAGAATTAAAAGGTGTGAGCTTGAATATTCTCATGACTCAGGCCTACCTACTGCCTCTACAGCCCCCTCAGTGATATGACAACCTGCTCTCCCCAATCATCTGGCTCAGCATCCAGAGACGAGGCAGCAGGGGTTGGTCTTATTACCTTTTCAGCGTGGCAACACAGATGGTCAGCCAGACAGATAGATTGATGGGGATACATGTGCTATTTATTGCAGGGCGGCTGATAATGACACCAAAGCTCAGGTGGTGAAATGTACACCAGTTATTGTGCTCCATCAGGGTGATGAAATAACACTGTTTAGGTGGCATCCAACCTGCCCCTGCTCCACTGGGTCCCTAGGAAGATGACATGTTTTGTTTTTCTCACCCCCTCTCCCCCTCCCTCCCCCCCCCCCCCCCCCCCCCTTCCCCTTTTACCCATGATGCCTTTCACCACAAGTGGGTTGAGATGGTCTCACAAGGCCTGTCTCCATGACAACGAGCCACGATGGAAAAAAGAACAGATCTGTTTCCTGCGGCACCATGCTAGCAGTGAGATAGTTCACCTGAGAGGAAGCTCGTGTTCTTTTTATTCCTTCAAGCTTTAATTCGGATCCAGTGCTGTGAGCAAATGTGTGTTGTGATGCTTGGGGGACCCGGTTGAGCAGAAAAAAAAAAAAAGATCAGAAAACTTTATTTTTTATTTATATTTTAGGGAGAACACGATGGGAGGAAAACAAATCTCACTGAGCAGTGCACGACAACACTTACATCCTCTGTCATTTGTCCTTTTTCACAGTTTTAACAATGATTCTGAACTTATAACGCTCACTTATATTTTGTTAAGCATAAAAATAACCTTGTCTTAAATTATGTATGGCTTTGTGAGCTTGAAGAGGAAAAAGTTTAGAGTAAGAGCTGCGTATTATGGAGATACAAGTAGGGGGTTGGGGATGATATTACCTCATGTTTCCTATGACCCTGGACCCTGTAGACACATGACACTCACAAAATGTATGCACGCCCACAGGCCCACAGGGCCACACACACACACACACACACACACACACACAAACACACACAGACACACACACAACAAACATGGCAGATGGCAAAGCATCATGGGGGAGATTGGCACTCACTCTCTCACACTTCCCTTCTCTCTCTCTTAAACACACAGCCTGCAGACACACAAATATACAGAAACACACACACACATGCATGAACACTCACTCACACACACACACACACACACATTGAGGATCAGAGGCACAGGATGAAGCACGGCTTACTGCAGGCATGAGCTGCACCGCCCTGGTTACATTTTTAGCAGTGAAAATAAACTATCTGTGGCTCTTCTCTAACAAGAAAACACACCTGTCACTCAAATACTGAGATTCTTTGCCCTGAATATAAATGAATCTGGAGACTTGGGTGTTTCGACTAAATCTTAACGCTGCAGGATGCTCAAATTAGGACTATGGTTGCCCCGTACTACAAACACCCAAACAGTGTTAGAATGGGAAGTATCGACAAATAGCAATAAACATTCCCATCCAGAAGTAACAATTTCCATCAGCGGTCTGAAGCTATAAACAAGGTGCCGCTGGAGTTTCAAATCACACTGCTGAGAGCAAATATGAGTCATGGAAACTGCAATCTCACAGCAAACCTGTAGGTGCAGAAGGAAAGCCTATTTATGTCTCTATTTAATATGACTTTAATGCTTGAGCAGCATACAGCTGAAACAAGTACCTATTTATCATTATTATTCATCATTCTGGCTATTAGTTTATTTATTCAAGTGTTTATCCTCATTATCAGTTGTTGTTTTTGAAAAATCTGACTAATTGACAAGCTTTTAATTTCCAATTCATGTCACTTAAAATGCAGTAATTTGGGGTTTGACTTAGCAATTTTAAGGCACTGCTCTGAACTGTTGTAAATTGAGATTTGCATTTCTCTTTATTAAATTATTAATTGCATACTACATTATGAATGAAATTGCTAATTACACACTAAATCATTAACTCACCCAAGAATAATAGCTAAATTGATAATGAAAATAATGAAGTTGACAGAACAAGGTGTATTTTCTTATGAAATCAGAAATGACTCCACTCTCATGTGTGCTAATGTCAGTATTATTTTATTCTTAGTATCAGTTGGTTGATTTTGCATTATTGTTAATAATTTTAGTAACAATGGTTGAATAAATAAAATTAAAAATATTTGTAGCTTTGTAACTTCACAAATAAAACATTTCTTTAAATATATGTTTCAATATTTGGGAGGAGCTGGAAGTTGTTGCTGGGGACAGGAACATCTGCTTAACCTGCCGCCCTCACGACCCGGCCGCAGATATGCGCAAGAAAATGGATGGATGGTTTCATTTAAATGTGTGGAATAGTAGAGGGGGAATACAATCATAGTTTGATGACAACATTTATTATTTATGTATAGATGTTAGGTCTATTTGTGTTCATAATTGGTTACGATTGAAAGTTTTCAATTTCCAAGTACATTTTCCATCTCCGTTTTTGATGAGATTGTACGTAGGTGTTGAGGTATCGTGGCGGGTGCGTGCTCTGTGTGAATGCTTTCAAATCTCTCTTATATGTCCCCTGCCTCCCCAGTAGAAAGTTTCCTTTCATACTTTATTATGTGATCTTCAGAAAACCAGCATGATTTTCTTATTATCATGAAATAATGATATCCGAATCATAAAAATAGCTTTCTTGGGATCATGAGAAAACAGAATTGATATATTGTATCCACCCACGTCCTCTCTCTTTCTCTCTCTCTCTCTCTCTCTCTCTGGCAGGGAGCATGAGTTGTGCTTTAGGCCACAATTTAATTAACTGATCACCTGCAGCTAACAGTAGAGGACATGTGCACAAAGCATTTAAAGACACTAGAATGACAAACTTCTGCTGATGAGTGTATGAATCCTCAACTCTAAACTTCTTCATTTTCGCTTTCTGACCTTTCTGTCTCACTAGGAAGTGAAGAAGCTAAACAGTCTTTCAGAGTACACAGCAGCATAGAATTACACACCAGCATTGGCTATTACTTCCGACCATTTCAGCTGTTCCAGTAGATCACAGTTCCCCATTAAAACATTCTGAATGTGCTTCAGTTTTTGTTAACCAGAGCTCCATTTCAGAGCCAAGACAACACATGGATTCGTGATTGAGGAACAAAGCGAGGGCTGCAGAGAGAGAAGCGTGACTGAAACCTTCTCCCCCTTCAATCCTAATGTGCAAAAATAACCAAACTAAGTTTCCCTTTGACCTCAATCTCGGCATGTCTAGGACACAGTAAAGCTGCTGCAGCCCAACAATAGTGCGGCAAACGTACACCCACGCATCTTAACGGGGCTCCAAGGTCAAACAAACCAACACAGCTAGAAAGAGACATCCAGTAATGGATGCACTGGCCTCGGATGAGCCCAGCAACAGATGGAGTGGCTCCCGCTAAGCAGGAAATGTATTACCAAATGGTATAAAAGTACATATAGGGCAGATTATCGGAGGGGGATCAGAACGGAGGGAACATAGTAAAAGTGTTTATAGGCCAAGTGAAAGTCACAGCCGTGATGAGGAGTCCGCCTACAAATCTTCACATTTCCTTTAGATGAGAGAGATCAAATATGTTAAACATAGCCATATAAGTAGAATATAATACAATACAATGTTTGATGAAATTACATTCATTTACAGTACATTGTTCTCTAAGCATGATTTAAATGACTAATTGTCCTTTAATTAGTCTCTAATGTAGTGCCACCTGTTATATGAGGTGCTACTTTCACACAACAGATGCTTATGCTGACCTCACCAGAATGATGTCATTTAGACTAAATATAAAATCTATTTTTTACAAAAGGACAAAAAAAGCATATCATATATTTAGGAATGTAACGATATCTGACAAAACAGAAAATGTGCGATACAATTAAATGATGATTCACATGGGTGAAATGAAAAATCAGTTGTGATACTTTTTATAGCAGAACGTGCTTCACTTATTCGACATCACTCAACATCAGCAGCTGGTGCAAAAACATGACGCCTGAAGATTTTGACACCAGTGATGATGCACCATCCTGTATGCAGCATTTTGGCTTTGCAGCCATTATATTCACCATTTGCCACTATATTTACGTGTATTATTGGCAGTGCCCTCCAGTGGCCATAGTAACTAGGAACGACGCCAATGCTAATGGAATCACAACCACAGCCGAGTGGCCGTGATCGGCTTTTGTGGCTGCTGAGCAACTGGAAAGCACTGCAACTACACCTGGTAAAACTGGTCAGAAAATGAAAAGATAACAAACAAGACAAAAACAGTGTGCTTTGTGAAGGTCCAGCGCTTTAAAATGCAAATGTGCTGTTCATTTAAAAAACAACAACATGTAAATTCCAAGGTAGGAACAAAGGCCAGACTTCAGTTTGTTCAATAGAGGAGAGTTTTTGTAATATTATTTGTAATATTGTTTGAAATATTAATTTCACTATTTGACTTGGGATTTGTTTAAAAATTATATTGTATTTGTTTTTGTTATTTAAGACAAAAGATAATGAAATGTGCATTGTTTTCCACAGATTATACCCTAATTAAGAGATACCTTACTTTTGCACTCATTATTTGCCCTTTAGTTTGTAAACAAAACATTTGTGACAAAATTAGCTATATTATTATGTATTATATTATATATTAGCTATAAATACTTTCAAATCATTGAGATATCGCTTTGACAAGCCCAAATGTTCTTATTCTCAGTTGCTATAACTTATGTTGTGTATGATATTTATATTTTTTAGTACAGGTGAGAAAGTGAGGCTATGTATAAGTCAGTGTGAATGACAACTATCTATATGCTTTACATGTTCCAAATTTGGTTTCAAAGAGGAGCTATGCATCACACGGTTGGGTGAAAACCTCACAGCTTCGATTTTGACAATTTTCACGCTTTGAAATAAGTTGAAGGATTACTTGCTTCTCCATAAGCTGAGTCAATTTTTCAACCCCTTAGGCTCATAAACCTCTTCCAAACCCCTTAGGATAATGCCAAAAATGCAATGTCATCCAGCTAAAACGTGTCTTGGTGGGCTTTTTCATGCAAAATTTGACATTTTGCAGATACAGCTTCACCTGACAGGTGAAGGTTTTCACCTGACAACGGCGGCATGTCCACATACAGACACCCTCGCAACGTTCACTCGACTGAAACAACAACACAGAGCTAACAAACACTCAAACACATTCTGTAATTTCTTTCGGCAACCTCTCTCTCCCTGTTGCTCGCTCTTTAGAGGCAGCCGATCTTCAGTGCAGCGGCTCATTACGCAGGCTGATAGTTGAGTCCTTGTCAACTCACTGTCCAATTAGCATATCTAAGGCTGGCACAGACTCTTATCCTAGCGGGAGAGAGAACTGTATATACATACTGATGTCCACATAGTTATGCACTTGCATGTACGTCCCTAATTGTTAAACAGCTCTGACACATGAGAGAAGAAGCATTGTGTAAATAAATTATACCATTACGAGGCTTGTCCACAATTCACATGTAAGCTTCTACACATAAATCCATAACACTCTCAACGAAGGAATGAATGAAGTGGCACTATATATGTAGATAGACGAAGATGTGTGACTATCTATGTATCTATCTATGTATCTATGTATCTATCTATCTATCTATCTATCTATCTATCTATCGTCATGTGTGGCTGTCATCTCTATATAATGAATGATTAAAATTCCATGCAGCAACACACACACACACACACACACACACACACACACACACACACATGCCAACCAAGACACACCGCAGCCAATTAGTGAGCTTCTCCTGAACCAGGACTAAGGCTCCGTGACAACAGAGAACACCTTCATCTTCCTGGACGTCATTGTCATCATCCCACCCCATCATCATATTTCAATTGTGCTCCATTAATGAGACATGCCAGCCATTTTTCCCTCCCCGTTTCTGCTATTTAGCAAAACCTACACATCAGTCAGGAAGCAAAGTCGGGTGGTGTAAAGCAGATTTTTGGGGCTTGTTGATAAGCTCGTCTTGAGAGTGATAACAGTAGCCTTGAGAAACACAGAGCTCTCTTTTAATAACCTCACATTGATTGATCATTCGCAGAGAACCGTCCAATGGGGATGCGATTAATGTAAGCTCTGTAAATGGACTTCAAATGGATTCAATCTTTTATTGATTTATAGAATGGATATCATCCTTTTGCAAGCGCACAACAGACATGCAAGATACCAACACACACTGGGCACAATGCTGCACAGCCTTAACTGATGCCCATTCACTGTTACACACTCATGTGTGCTGCAATCCTGAAGCAACCCTTTATTCATTCTTTGCCTATGTAAAATATCTTCCAGCCCCTTTGGGAGGTGCTTATTAATTTTCTGGAGACACACTGTTTTGTTTGCCCATGATCCAGTTCTCTCCTGTGCATTTGTGCTGCCATGGTATCACCTGTCTGGATTGGTCACATGATATGTCCTCCGCTGAGAGCTCATTATCTCACAACTGCAACACTGTTCTGCAACAACACTGAGATCATCTATAGAAAACTAGCATACATTTCAGACTCCTTGATGTTTGGCGTTTAGTAAAAATCAATTCAGGGAATAAAATTGTAGCCAAAAAAGGTGATTACTGACAACTTACATCACCATTAGGCTAAAGAATTCACTGCTGAATACAAGTGATTTTCAAGGCTAAATGTACTGGTGAACAAATCCTATTTAGGTGCTACACAGGCGGCCAGCCTTTGCAGTTCTGTCACTAACCAGCCATTGCATGGCTTCCTGATGGAGATGAGATTTGTGACGCCAAATGAATTTCTCCTTGAGGGACGATAAAGTTGTGAATAGAATTGAAAACCGGAGTAATGGGGTAGAAAAACTGCATTTGTCCTCCGTCTCATTGCAGAAATCAGACGGAGAGTGTGTCTTGGTAAGTGAAGAGATGAAATGCTTGTCAACGGTAACAGACTCGCGCACGGATGCTTTCCACCAATGACCAGCCATTACTCTCACCTCCGTCAAACAAATACCTCATCCAAGCTGGAATCCCTCCACGCTGCGGAGACAGGGTAATCATGGATTGCCACAAACAAATGCGAGGCTGCATTCAAGAGACATGTCAACCAGTCGCCACAACCACCTCCTGCACCTACACACACACACGAATATCAGACTGCGGAAAAAAGAGTCTTCTAAGTTTTCAGTGTGTTTGCTGTGATGATGGAACAGAGCTGTAAGTTTCCTGGATCTTTTAGTAAAGCGGAGCTGTTTCACTGATGCAATAAAGATGCTCTTTCACTAACTGTCACATGGAGGCATGCCAAATCCTTTTCTTTTCTTGGAGCTATTGAGCTGAGTACAACAGGCCACACTTGGTTTGAAAAGGCAGCAGAGACAACAGGTCTAAATTATATTGTATAATTTAATGGGAATTACTCAAAAAAGACACTTTTCAACTAGACGAGTGGCCCCGTAAAAGCATGGTGCAATTGCTTTCAACTATTTTGCTAGTTAAATGGCATATAATCTGGATGCAATGGGCAAAGGGGCTGTATTTAGTCACAATTAATCATAAGTGTGTTTTGGGCGTAACATAATTTAAACCAATCAGAGTTTTGTCTCTCATTCTCTTCAAAAGCCAGGAGCGTCTGCACCTGCTATTCAAATTGAAGATTTGGCAAATTGGAAATGTGAGCAGTTTTCTGCCTCCCCAAGCTCTGTTCCACCAACAACTGCAGTTGACTGCATATGGGCAAAAGCATTGACAACCTATTTAACTGAGGAGGAGCACTGTGTGTCCCTGTGTGTGTACACATATTGTGAACTCAACTACTTATGTGAATAATGTCCTCCTTAAATAGCAGAAAAATACTGCACCATTAACTTTAGACCATTACAATGTGCCAACAATGTGCCTGACACCTCAGTTTAAGACTAACACACAAACAGGCACAAGTACATTTGCTCCTTAGAGAATGTGGGTGTTTGGCGTAAAAGTAACAACTGGTTCAGTCTAAAACTAGCAATGACAGTTGTCCCTTGCTAGCAGCTCTGTGAGGCTTTACTTAGATGAACTCTGACCATTTCACAGTGTGTTTTCAGTTCATCAAATTTAATTGTAACATTTTAGTTGCCTAAAAATCTCTTGTCCAGCATTTGTTTGTAGTTAAAGAATGAGTCAGCTGTTTTTCGCTTACAGACAGAATTAGCATTCCAATTTAAATCACAGTTAGCATGCATTATGCTAATTATGGATGCAGCTTATTTATCAAGCTAGTTAGCTAGGGCTAGCGTAACCTGGTAACTAACGTCCTCTTCCCCAGATCCACCCTCTGGTCCAAATATGGTCACTTCTGGCTACAAAAACTACAGCCCAATGCCAAACTCCACGCTAGTACACAAACATCATCGTGACATCACGGTGACTGCATCCTGTTCTTTTATACAGTTTATGTTTGTCACAAAACACATAACGCCATATAATGGTCCTGGACTGACATTAAGGCAATAATGAAATGTATTAGACACAAAAATGTTATGTCTAGATTATAATACATATGACTTCATCCCACTGAATATAGCAACTCCGAACTCCTTATTTCATATTTCACAAGATCAAAAATAATTTGGCACCAATCCAGCCAAAAATAAATTCACCCAGCACTTTGTGCATGCACCAACGAAGAGTTTCTCACTTCAAGAGTTGAAAATACTCTTGAGGACTTGTCAAGCGCTTGAGGCAAGGTGCATAGAATATTCTGGTGTTTGAACATTTATTGGCGGCTAACTGTACACTTCAAAAGCAGACAGTGCCCGCTCTTTCTCCAAGTTCTGATTAGGCAGTTTGTCTTCTGCTTTGTCAGCCATCTTGTCAGTCAGCCCTTCCCTCCTAATGACTCCTGTCAGTCAGGGATGTAACTGTCAAACCAAGTCAATGGCTGCACTTCCCACTCCTCATGATTGGATAATGAGCTGTGTACATCAACACATTTAGCCATTTCAAGCGCAAATGTCAGCAGAATGAAAAGCTCACAAAACATGTTTCTCGTCATGCAGTGTGCAGAAACTTTTCTGTAAAGGAAACTCTGTCGCACTTCAGCTGGAGAAGACAATAGTGGAGAGTCTTATTCAGGAGGAGAAGAAGGAGAAGTAGAGAGGAGGGTTGACCAGAGGACAGCGAGGCAGCAGCGGCAGCAGCAGCAGCAGCAGCAGCAGCAACGGGGAACTGATGCCCTCTTTTGCATAAGGAGAGGGAGGAGGAGAGGAGGAGGGGGAGGGGTGAGGAGGAAGGTGAAGATGTCTTCAGATGTGGCAGTTGTGATGAAAAGAGAGGCGAACGACTGAAGACAAGAGGTGGAGCGGAGAGGAAGAGGAGAGAGGTAGCGGGGGGTGGGGGTGTGCATTATTCATCCCTGCTGACACATCAGAATCTCTGATTCATCTGGAGAAGGGCATCAGTCAAGTCACAACCTATCTCTTTGCCTTCACTCATATGCACACACACGAAAACACAGACACACTATGAACACACGCACATTACTGCAAATGACCTGGTAAAAAAACAAAACAAAAACATAATTATGGGTCTGGCTTGCTTTTGAAAGCGTACACAACAGACTGAGATTGGTCTTTGTAGAACAAGGTTATTGCAGAGTTTCTATCAGTTCGAGTGGTATTATTAATGGGAATATAAATGACCTTTCTACATTGTTCACCTACATCAAAACCATCAAAATTAGTCAAAAAGATACCTTAAATAATCTTAAATAATTCTGCATAGAACCTTTGCAGTTATTTGTTATTCTACTGTCTTGGAATAAAAAGACAGTGTTTTGTTGTTGTTCAATTAATTGATAAATTACTGATTAAATATATTTTACTTATATACTATCAGGATCATATAGTGTTATATTTTCTACAGAATTCTGTGGTCTATATTATCTGTGTCAAACGAAGTGTAATTCAACGGTAAGGAAATTGTGAATGGAAGTTTTTGTATGACACAATCGTGCAAATGTTTAGCGGCTATTTGATGATGCACTCATTCATTATTGTTCTGGGTAGTTATGAGTGTTTATCATGAAATGTGATTATTAACTGTGGCGTAATCAGGTACAAGAGAATACTGATACACTCAGGATTGGCTGTGCTATGGCATTGGATGTTACAGGGACTGTGATAAATGCAAATGCAGATCCTTCTGTTCCGATTGCATAATATAGTCAGATTTTATGCATATGGTGTTCTTCATGCTGCGACAGTTTTCCATCAAATTTGATTTTTTTTTAAATTGCAATTTATCGCCTTGCTTACAGTAACGCATTATATTAAATTATAACCTTTGTATCACGTGTATTCTATTGCCACATTTTTCCCACTACACAACCTACTTTTGATTGTTGTTAACTGTGTGCTTTCCCATGTCGATCATACTGTAGATAGTAGGGCTGTCCAAATCTGTAAAAATCAATATTATAAGAGCATTTTTCAATGCCAGAATACATTATTATATAGCTAATATGACTGTCAAGACCAAACTCTTTAAACATTTATAAATAAAATATGCTAAGAATATTTCATTTGGTCACCAGTAAAGAATAGAACACAATAATCATATATCTTAATATGATTCCAGGGAAAGTCCTTAAACAATAATGCTGATTTATTGCCCTACTATGGATAATGTATCTCAAGAGACTCTCCGGTTAAAACAAAGTTTAAATGAATGAATAAACATGTATTATTTTATACACATCCTTGGTTCTCTGTTGCTCTTCTGGAAGTTTCAGGGTATCATATGCAGAAAGTAAGATAGGGCTATGCGGTTAATCAAATTTTATTTCCAATTAAAATTTTGACTTCCAACAATTATGAAAACAAGATAATCGAGACAAAAAGATTAATGCGCTGCACTTTGTTTCGTAATGATGCCCTAGTTTTGCCTTGCAGTGCACCCTTCCTTTACAGCTGTGCACTTTGAACCGTTCTTTCATGACTTACTGACTGAAATATGTTGAAGATAGTTTACTACTTTTTAGTACGTCGAGGCAGTGCAATATATAAATACCGTATTTTTTAACCAATTTATATTGGTCTTATATATTTTCTATTTAGTGAATATATGTTTAGCAGTTTTCAATAGTTTTAGTAGTGGAAGTGCACTAACATATTTTTGCACCTCTTTCCATGAAATGATTGTGACAATGTGATTTATTATTGACAGATGAAGTGTATATTACTCAAAACTTTATTAATCAATAACTTCCAAACATATCACAATGAAAATTAAAACCACATAACAGAGGATTGTGTCTGAAAACAAAATTATTCCAACTTTATGGGCGTTTCCCCCCCCCAGTTGAATTCAACAATTCCACATGTTTTTTAATGTTTAATAACTATGTGATGTTTCCAAAGTCACTGAGGAATTATGTTAATTGTGTTTTTGAAAAATAATTGTGATTATGTTTTTTGCAGCCCTACTATATGAATAAAATTGACTTAACTTGACATAAGTTTGAATATTCTGAATGGGATTTGGGTAAAATCTATAAAGTTGTCTAGAAATACATTTTTCAATATCACAATGAGCACTGTTCTAAATATTGCCCTGCCCTAATGGGTTCATTCTGCATGCTGTATGCATTGTTTTCAGCAGCCCCTGAATAAACAAGCGGAGAAGCGGAGCAGACAAAAGCTCCCTGTTTGGAAGGCTTTGAAAAGGTCAATTAATATCAATGCCTAGACAACAACAAAGTTTCTGTCTGCTTGTAATACAGGTGGCTACGCTCCCAGCATCAAAGTCTTCTTCCTCCAGCTGACTGGTGCAACAAAGTGAACCGAGAGTGCACACAGAAATTATGACAAAACCCATGGATGGGCAGAAAACAGAACACAGGGGAGGAAATTAGAGAGCGGAGCATTTAAGGCTAATGCTGCTGCAAGAATCTGGGAATAAGACTTCAATGAGGCCTTTGACGTGAAACCAAAGCTGCTCCACTGGGAGCGCACGTCATCCAGCATATTCCACTCTGGATGGATCTTACAGTGGTATCTGCATGGAAGAAGCAGGAAACCATTGAGACCTATACTTGAACCCTGTGAAAAGCTATTTAAGAGAGTACATGCCATCACTGATTTCATAAGCTACTGCTCCTAACGGTGCCTAGATGAATACCTGTGGGGCTGAGCATCTCCTGGCTCGTGGAGGAGCATGTTTGATCTGTTTCCCAGAGACAGAGACAGACAGAAAATATGCCAGTTGAATTATTCTGCTTCCACATAATGCCTTTCTCAAAAATATACAAATATGTAGATCCCCGGCTCTCTCATGAAGGTGGAGTGCCTTGTGTGTTCCTATATTAGGCAGGGAAGAGAAGGTAAGAAGACAGGGAGGGAAAAAAAGTAAACTACTAAAGAGAGGAATCCATGTGTAAAAATGACTGATTAAAATAATTAGGGATGTGGAAATGGTGTGGAACAATAACCAGCAAACGCACAGTGCCCCAGGGAAAATTCCCCATCTGTGTGTGAGGAGGAAGACCTCCCTCGGATTCACCGCGACAGTGTGATTTTCCAGTTTACACAGGCCACGCAGCGGAAATACAGAAAACCTAAACAGGCATTTGGAGTGTACATGATTAAATCCCAAACAAGCAATAGCCCTCGGAAAATGTGTCAGGATGAATCGATGTATCATTAAATTACACTCTGCCTGTACGCGTGAGTGGCTGCTTTAACAGCAAATCCTACTGCTGCGTTTAATTATAGACATATGAAAGGTCTATGGACTACAAAACACTGCCTATATGTGCAGATGGGCTTCTTTTAAGTAAGGCTTGACAGCAGCAGATGCAGCAGCCAGTCTATTGTCTAGAAAACAGTCTTGTTAAATAAGTCCAGCCGCCTTGCCACCTGGTGTCAGAAAAATCACTCTATTATTAGAATAATGGCCCATATGGATTATTAATACGCTTGTGATTGCTTCCTCAAAAGTATGACAATATCATAATGGGACTTGCATGCATTTTTGAAATAACACTATAATGATAACAGCTCTTTTTAAATATCCTTGAGAAATCTACAGGATGCAGGTGCTGTATTAATTTATTTTTACATGGGTTTTTGTTCTGAAAATGTCTATTTTTTAGACTTGGAAATTTAAACTTAACACCAGACCCATTGCACCTGCAGAGTGCTTTAAAGGGCCGTCAGAAAAAGCCACTTTAAATGAGAGTGGATGAGGAACAAAGGCTTTGCCAGTCTGCCCCGGTCCCTCATGCTGCCCAGCCAACAATAAGGAGGGGGGTGAAGGGGGACGCACTCACAGCGCTGTTGCCAACCAGCCTGCTCTGCACAACCCCGGTCTGATTTTCACCCAAAGTCTCAAGTGATGCTCAGATGAAAGAGAAGGAAAAAAAAAAAAGCAAAGAAGACTCCCGCTCCCTGCAATAGGCTAAACGGTGAAATTTCACCCCGGCAGGGATATACACTTACCTCATTAGTTTCCAAAAGGGCTATTCGACAAGTGAAAATAACCCGGCTGCCTGGGTGGGGTGCACGCACGGCTGCAAAACATTAAACTGTATAAATGATTGAAGGATGCTGGTTACCTTGGTAGGAAGTGCTCCGTCTTCTTTACTGTCTGGTAGATTCATGTGGGTGGATTTGCAGCTGGAAGCTTCCTCGGAAACAGCAAGGGTAAATGTAATCCAGTGGCAGCGGAGCTCCACTCAGAGAAAGGTCTGCCTTTGTGGGGGATGCATGCACACATCGCCGGCGTTTCCCCCCCAACCGTCCGTCCTGGATGTCCGCCGACCTCTCGGGAACGCAGCGGGTCACGGGCTGCTCCTCAGCCCTTTCTGTCGGGAGAGCATTGCCGGTCGAGCGGCCTCAGATACTGCTGGTTGATGTCATTGATACTCCCTGCCTTCTTCCTTAATGCCCTCCTCCTTCCCTCCCTCTCCTCTCCTCTCCTCTCCTCCCCCTCCCCGCTCTCTATCTCTCCCTCTCTCTCACTCAAACACACACCGGAGCTCTCCCCCTCCCCCCTACACATGACGTGATGCAGGCAAGATCTCCAATAGCAACCGTATCCCCCATCACCCCTATTACCCCCATTTCCACCCCCACCCCCTCCACCTCCACCTCCAGCTCTGTTTGGATCGCTGACTGGTGCGAAAGAAGTGGCTGCTGCTGAGGCAGGTTGCTCCTGTGTATTGGTGACTGATTTTTCCACTGTGCTCCCCAGGGGCTAAAATGAAGATAAGCACATTGAAACCCCGTACATTCCCATAATACAGTGTCTAATTATAGCTGCTGGCAGGAAGTCAGAGTTAGAATCCCATATCAGCTCCTACTGAGCCCAACTCCCTCACTAAATTACAGCTGGACACTTTAAAATATTGTAAACACAACACACTGTGGGGCAGTATGGGGACATATTAATAACTCCAGTAGAGGCAGATGGAGGAATATAGGAGAAGATAAGGGAACATTCTGTAAGTGCTAGAAGTTAATAACCTTACTGTTATTTGTTGTGCTTGCCTGTCAGTTTATTAGGTTTACTTGGTTAAAACTAATGCGGTCAAATATAACATACCTGCAATCAATCGTACTCCCATAAAAGGTCATAAAAGTCAGTTTTTGTTGTTTTGGAGAAGTGTTGATTCAACTACATGGTCATTTTATTCAATTCTGCTGTGTTAGAGGTGATTCTAGTATTTTATGCACCCCATTTATATCAATGAGGGAAGAATTGTTTTTATGAATCCTCATTCATATCAATAAGGTCAAGTATAGCCCCCAAATAAGCTGTTTATTCTTTTGTTTTTTCATAAATGTGGAGGAAAATAGTTTAGAAATGTAGTGTGTCCCTTAGTTCAATCAAATTGCAGAGGGATCACTTTGAGGTTAGCAGTATATTGATATATATTTTTATATTAATATTGTGATAGGAGACTAGATATTATCTTAGATTTGGATAGTGTAATATTGTAAGTGTTGTCTTTTTCTTGTTTTAAAAGCTGCATTACAGTAAATTTACGTTAGTTTCCGAACTTACCGCTCTGTTCTGGCTGTTCGATTATTTGCCTTTACCCACTTAATCAATTATATCCACATTACCGATGATTATTTATCAAAAAAATGTCTTCTGAAAGCACCAGTCAACCCTACAATATCATCACGACATTGATATCGTGGTATTTGGTTAAAAATACAGTGATATTCGATTTTTTTCCATATTGTCCACTTATAGAATCGCTATAGGGGACAATTACAATATTTTTTCTTTTGTCACATTATACGTTGGCAAAATTCCTAATAAGCAAAAACGTTTTGGCAGCAACAAAGAAAGCATCTCATGGAAATGGTTGCAGGCAAACCCTCCAACACAGAATGACTCGACTGTAATTGCCAAGAAACTAATTTTATGCAGTAACTGACCTTTGCCTTGTGATGTGAACAATATGTGGAAAGTACCGTGGAAACGGACCATATTTTCCCAAAGTAGCCCATTATGAGCTGCATGTCACTGAAAGATCCTCTTCTGGTATAATTATTCTGTCAACCCACTCATTTAACAAGAAGATATTTTAAAAAAGGACACTGAAAAAAAAGATAAAGCCCCTCTAAAAGATGCAACAAAGACCGAGGCTTTTGTTTTTTAAGATTTGCTCTTATTTAGGTCACACAACATGACAGAAACAACCGCCACAAGGCCAGAATCAGAGGTGTTGGAGGTTGGCATGACGCTTCAGGACCGTGTGAAGGAGGCTTTATTCTAACGTCTTTGCTGATCTGCGTGCAGCGCTCTGCAAACAGACCCAGAGTCAGCAACTCTGCCTGCCTGGATTTCTGCTCATCCAGATACATTACAAATGCATATTCAGCCCTGCCTAAAAGCTTTCGCTAAAAGTCATTCTAGCCGACTCATTCTCTCTCTCGCTCTCTGACACAAAGACTGTTTGACAAAGTGTGAGAAAGAAATGGGGATATTAACCAACTGACATCACTTGTGATGGTAATTGGAGGCTACAGTTTTTGAGTACATCACATGGTCTTTCAGGGACAAAGGCTGCTCATGTTTGATTTTCTTTGTTGCTACTGACATCTAGTGGGAAGTTCCGATTATGTGACATTGCATTACTTCAGAGTGGAAGCATTCACACAAAAGGGGAGCAGGTGCTACAGTATTTCTCTGGCTGAAGTATTTTTTGTTGGCAGAAAAAATGCTCCCAAAAATTATTTTAGTTTTATAATATTAAAAATAAGCACTGAAATTACCATAAAGATTTTTTTTCTAGCCTGTATCGAGGACCGGCAACATTTCCTCTCCTAAGATTGTCAAACGTTTCCATACTTGAATACTTTTTTGATACCACATGCTCAAAACAATATGAAAACAGATCCACAGTTGAGTTTTCAAACCCCAGCCTGCACAGATGAAACAATATGAAAGGAAAGAAAAAAGGAAGATTTTTTTTCCTTTTGCCATGTTATTGAAAGAGATATTGAGTCAAATTTTTAAGACTAACATTGTATTAGGATCCTGGTATCATGACAACCTTAACATTAACAATTGCAACTGACTTTGACCTCTTGACATCATAGGTCATGGCCATGTCAGCTTTTTAATTGACATCTAAACCCAGCAATTACCACATCACCTGGCACCCTTTACAGAAAGGTCAGAGGTCAGGTCAGCTAAAAGAGATCCCTGGGGGATCTTGTTGAGCAGGGTAGATGATAGGCCTGTACAATTTGGAAAAAATGTACAGGCCTACAATTATTTTGACTAGACATTGGAGGGAATGGCCATTTTTGCATTATTATTATTCTCAGTTCATGCAAAATAAAATAAAAATAAAATAATAATAATAATAATAATAATAATAATAATAATAATAATAATAATAATAATAATAATAATAATAATAAAATATAATAAAGTGATAATGGTGTGATTTTTTCTTTTGCAAAGATCTCTACCCACCAAAAAATTATTATTATTCTTTTAGGCCGAGACTCCCTGCAGCTGCACAATTCTTCACCAGAATGGTATTTTGACACATATTTTGCCTTTAACAAATTTTGCAACTTCCTGCGATTTGGACATTGCACTAGTCCATTTAAAAAGATCTGAAAACAGTGACTTTTTCTGCACAAGCACTTTTACAAAAAGAAGGGGAAAAAAGAGGATCCTATTTTGTATATCTAGGACCTTTTTTCTTTTCACCGTGGTATAGAAGGAGGTATTGATTTTTTTATACTAATATTGTTTTGGGGCAGCTGACTTTGGCCTCTTGACATCGTAGGTCATGCTTCCATGTCAACATTTTAATTTACGTTTAATCACAAGGATTACTACAAACACCTGGCAACCTTTACAAAGAGGTCAGAGGTCAAGTCAGCTATAGGAGAGTGGGTGTATGAGCTTATTAAGCAGGGTAGATAATAGGGTCATATAATTAAGAAAATAAATATCTGATTTATGTGTTTCCTATATTGGAGGGAATGATCAATTTTGCATCATGGTCTCATTTTCATTGAAAAAATCTTTTTAAATGATAATGGTGTGACTTTTTGTGAGGATATGAGAAGATTTTAGAAAGCAAGTCGTAGTCTTCGGAACATCACTGTAGCGTCACATTACTTCTTTCAGAAAAGTATTTTTCTATGATAAAATGTAGATTACCCTTGCAGTCCTAGTAGATACATGTTGTCACAGGAACTTGAACCTCTCTTTACTAGCTGCTGTTTCTAACGTGACACCTGTCACATGTACAGAAACAATCCATATTTTAGAAAGAGCTACTGTTCATGCATCCTCCTCTTTAAAATAAATGATCTCATATTGTTTCGGTTTCCTGTCAGAATAATGCAGTCTCTGTTGTCTGTGTGCTGTCTCCGCCAGTCACCCTGTGACCTGCCTGACTGTATAGCGTTACAGTATTCCCATTTCCAGAGTTTAAGCTAGGGCAAAAGATCCCTAAAATTAGCAGGGTAAGAGCCCTGTCTCTACCGCTGCCCTGCAGCAGTGACGTTAATTGCGCTCTATTTATACTTTAAGAGTGCAGGACTCAGAAAGATCAAGTTTCTGTTATGCTTTATATCAGTGCCCTCAAGTTTATGTGAGCAGAGCAGTGGAAAGCCCATGTTTGGTATAAAGACCTGAATAAAATGGGCACTGATTATTTTTTAATATTCTGCTAATGTAACACTCTAAAATAATGTCTTTTCCACTTTCTAAATAAGCTAATTTTATGGGCTTGGCTTCTCTGATCGGCTGGCAGGGTCTTTTATATTCTGCTACTGCCACCATTTCAATCCATCTAAATATGTATAATGATGCTTTTAATGCAAACGCTGCCACTGTACGCACAACAGCACTCAAGCTAAAGAACTAGTGACAAACCCGAGCACAGTGAGAGAGATTCATTTTCAATTTTCAGACACTTAATGCAATCAAATTAAAAACAATTCAGAGTAAGTTTCTCCACTTGTAGAAAAGACACAGCAAAACTGGGATCACTCACACACGCAAGCTCACACAGATTATGTTGTGATACTGAATTTTATTCAAGTATCTCCAACACACTTTTGTTCTTGAGTTATCATCAGTTAAATGAATCAGTTGAGACAGAGAAAGAGGCAGCGACAGTCCATAGTCTGAATGTAAGTAGTCTATTTAGGATTTGGAGCTTCTCAGTGTGCATTCAACTTGGTGGTGCTTAGCACAGGACAGACAAATAAAACATTCATGATAACACAAGATAAACAAAAGAGACCCTATTAAAAATAAGACTAAGATGCAGGAATGGCCGCCTCCATTTCTGTGTACTGCATCTGAGGTTAAAGGGAAAATTCACTCCAAAACAGAATTGACACATGATTTTGGGACAGTTAACGTGTGTCTCACAAAACCTCCTGATTCTGCTTCTTTGTCTGAGTGAACTGAATATCTTCGCTGATGCTGACAGAAGTGAAAGGGACGTAGGCACACATTAGGCTCCAGTTTGAAATTGTTCATTTGGACATAGGCAGAAATTTTAAGAAAACATCCGTAGTTCAAATGTTCAGAAGATATAAATTAATTGTCAAAGAAGCAGCCCCAGGTTTGAGTCACCATCATGAAGATAAGGATGTAAAATCCTGTTTATGTAGTGAATTTTTGCTTGAAAAATGTCACCTCTGATTGGAATATCACAAACTGCATAGGTAATAAATGTCTGTGTGGAGACTGGGGAGTGTTAGCCAAACAGTGGTACCAGCTCAACTTGAGCTCCTTATTTTCTTTATGTGCGTCTCCACTTTAAGTTATTCATTCTGCTTATAATTAGAAAGAAAAGTTAGTTGCTTTTCATTTTGCCACCAGTTTACACTCTGTAACAGAACATGGCTCCATGGCTGACATTTGGCACAGTAAATTCAAACACCTTCCCATATCAAAGACACATAGCAGATGGTATATGTGAAGTCGAGCCAGCTAAAAAACTACCAGCATGCACGTTTGGCTGGTTGTTCACACACTTCCTCTCTGAATGAATTTGCAAAACAACAAGTGATCTACTATTCACTCTTCATTTTCATGCATGTTAACTGTCTCCTTTGATCAGATGCTTTCTATCAGTAATACTAAAACCCATCTTTCATAAACTCCGGCCACCACCAAACACACACAAGCACCATAGTACCATAAGTCTCCTTTTTACTGGGGCAAAGAGAGGGAAAATGCATTAAAGCCTATATCATGTTGAAGTTTCACCCAGCTTTACATAGCAGAAGAAACCAACAATCACTGAGAAAGTCTATGTGACTTAATGTTAGAATCGAGCGATAACTGACCAGATCTCAGCCACAGATTTAAGCCCAGAGGCTGGATTTTTATTGCTATGGTTTGGTCTGACACAAGGATGATAAGGCCAGGAGCGAAGCAGAGGCCAAAAAGGAGACAAAGATGAGGAGAATGGTGTGGAGAAGGAAGTGGCAGGTCATAGTAAGATATGGGGGGCAACAGGAAGTGTAGTGCAGGGATGCCTCATCAGTCAGTGCAGTTCAATAAAAGCCTCCATCTCTTCAGAGATGAGTCCCCTGTAGGGCAGTCTGTGCTTTTCAATTGCACGTGCTGCCAGGCACTGAAGGGTGACATAGTTCAGTGGGTAGAGGGCCGGGTGCCCGCTGCTCTGCTCATCCAGCAGCTCGTAGGCCGTCTTCCTCTGTGCATTTGTAGCGTCAAAGTGAGCCCCAGCCTTCATAAGTAGTGCCATAATCTCTGGACAACCGTTGTTAGCAGCGATGTGCAGAGGCGTATTGTTTTCACTGTCACGTGAATCCACGTCCGCGCCACACTCTAGGAGCAGTGCTGCCACCGCCTGGGAGGGGAAGCGGCCCACAGGGTATCGGCCAACAGACGTGGTCTCTTTGTCTACAGCCATGTGGAGAGGAGTGAAGCCGCTGCGACCTCGAGGGTTCAGCTTTAGCAGGCGGTACACTGTGTGCTTCTTCTGATGCTCCTGCTCTGGGCTGCACTCCAGCTTCTCCAGGAGAAAGATGAGGTGCAGGATGATGGAGAGTGCTTTGGTGAACTGAGGAGCCTCCGGAGGGTTGTCTCTCTGTGCCACAGCTCTCTCTACCTCCCTCACACTTTTCACCAGCACAGTCATCAGATCGTGGAAGGTGACGCGTGTTGACAGGGTGCCTTTGGCCCGGTCCTGGAGAACGAAAGAGAAAAGCTCTGCAAAAGACAGGAAACTGGAGGCTGTCATGGGGCTGAGAGGGTCCAGGTTGCTCTGCTGCATGTCTAAAGCATATTTCCACAGGCTGATGCAGCGTTCAAAATTGCCCGAGTCTGCATACACAGCTCCCCTGTAGCGGATATAATAAGAAGTGTCTGGATGGGATGGCCCCAGTATGCGCTCTCGGACTAACAAGGCCTGCATCCTCATTTCATCAGGGTCTGTGATCAAAGCTTCCAGCTCCTCTGCAGAGGTCACCTCCTGCGCACAGCCATAGGCAGGGATAGGAGGACCAGGTTGAGGCTTGGCCAGGGATCCCGTCTTGTCCCCTGGCTGCCTCAGCTCCATAGCCCTTCTCCAGTACCTCATCGCCCCTAGAAGATCACGCTTTTTATCCACAAAAGTAGCCCCAAGGAGTTCAAGTGCATCGATTCGCTCCTCTCTGGAGGTGCGAGGCTGGTGGGCGAGATACTCTACAATGTTGGTATGACCTGTTACACTCGCAGCGAGGAGAGGGGTCATCCCGTATCCATCTCTCTCCATGCGAGCATTGCACTTTAGCAGCATCTTCATGATGTCCAGACTACCTGACTCCGCACAGTCGTGGAGGGCGGTGTTTCCTTTTACACTCTTGCGGTTGACATCAGCACCACGGTCCAGGAGGAACTTGGCGATCTCCTTGTGGCCCTTGTAACAGGAGATCATGAGGCAGGTGTGGCCGTGGCGGTTGGCTACCTCCATGTCAGCTCTGTGCTCCACCAGGTAGCGGACGATCTCCAGGTGACCGTCAAAGCAGGCAGCTCGGAGCGGCGTTGAGTTAGTTAGTGTTGCGTTGTTTACTGAGGCACCGTGTTTCAGTAGCGTCTTAACCACAGGGAGGTGACCGGCTGCCGAGGCTGCCCACAGCGGCGGAGCTCCCTCGATGGTCTCGCCGTCAAAGTTAACCGCCCCCCCGAGTTCAACATTTGCTTTACACTGTTCAAGGAGGTAGTCTACAACCTCTAAATGTCCGTACCGAGAGGCTATCAACAGAGGAGTGCCTCCCTGGATTTTCTCCTCGGCTAAAGCCTCCAGCTCCTCAGGAGTTTTGTTGCTCAGCAACTTCTGGATAAGTTTCAGCTTACCATCTCTGGCCGCGTTGTAAACCGCCGTCGGTATATCCATTTTACAGGCTCTGTGCTGCCGCGCAGGGCACCAACCCCATAACCACTCGTTTATGGAAAAACTAGCGAGTCTGGTTTTAAATAGCAGGGAGCGGGTATCTTAGTTTAGACTTGGTTTCTAGCTCACATCTTTCTGCCATTTTGAGGGTGCTGTCAAGATGGCGTTTTTGTTGTTTGACAGGTCTATGTTTACGATTGCAGCGGGGCATTGTGGGTAACGTAGTTTTGACGGAATTCATACTCCCAAGTGCAGGAGGCGTTTTACTTTGAATATAACTACATTTCCCATATTGCATGTGACTAAATGACCTACCAGCTGATGAGTACGTTTGTTATAGTTGCTCGCACCAGCAAGAAACACCGCCCCAGATAGACAGGGAGAGAGCCAGCTGATGCCCGGCACCCAAACCAAACACACCTTCAGAAAGTACTCAAGTTTAGTGATAAATTGATTTCCATCACTATGAATACGAAAAAACGTGAGAAATAAAAATAAATAAAATATACATTCGTAGAGAAGGGAATTCCCATGGTAATCCTGGCTGCACGTGATATAGCAAACGATAGTTAACTCATTAATAATAATAATAATAATATTAATAACTAGAAAATTTCCTCTGGGGAAATTCTGAAAGGGCCACGGGGGCTACTGCTAGTGGGTGTACACTATGATGAGATTCTTCAGAGATTTCAAACAATTAATACTAGTAATTAGGGCCACGGGGCAATCGCACCGAGCACTGGTCCGATACAGCAATAGCTGTAGGGACCAGTATAACAATAGTAACACTAACAGTAGTAACACTATTGTTATTCTGTGGATTTTTTCTTCTTCCTCTTCCGGACGCAATTTCGTCCCGCTACTAGTCCATTATATATCAAAACGTGCGGTTTGATGGGGATCGGTGTGCTATTACTTTTCTCTACGGCATACAAATTTTTCGCGATAATTTATACATAGAAACGTAGGAAAATTTGTCTTCTCACTCACAATCCTCTAGTAAAGCTGTCAGAGTTATAGTTTGGGCGTAGGACGCACAGAAGCGCCACCAACACGCACCAACAGCCTCATTGGCTCCCATATTAGAAATGCAGTAAGATTTCTGAAAAAGGGAGATGTAACAGTTTTTTTAGATCGCTCTAACAAAGCAATTTTTTCATTTTTCTTAAAAAAAACAACAACATATGTAGACGTTAAGGAAGAACTCAGGACGCTCAAAGTGAAGTCGGATCAATGATAGGTATTATGGTTTTGCCAAAAATGCTTTCTGTTCAAGGCCAGAAATTCCAGTCTGTCCACCTCTGGCTGCTGTCATTGTTCTGGAACACTGACAGTTGGTGGCAGTTAATTCTGTTGATTGCTCTGCTCTGAGCCCAAACTATAACTCTGACAGCTTTACCAGAGGATTGTGAGTGAGAAGACAAATTTTCCTACGTTTCTATGTATAAATTATTAGAGAAAAGCAATAGCACGCCGATCCCGATCAAACTTCACGTTGTGATATATAATTTGTCTATTTGTCTAGACTAGTAGCGGGACAAAATTGCATCCGGAAGTGGAGAAGAAATAATCCACAGTATAATAATAGTGCTTGGGCTTCGCTATTAGCTGGTCCCTACAGCTATTGCTGTATGGGACCAGTGCGATTGCCCTGTGGTCCTAATAATAATAATAACAACAATAATAAAAAATAATAATAACTTAATTTTGTAAAGCACCTTTCATAAATACATTTAAAAAACAAATACATGAATAAAAACACAAGATAAAAACAATTTTCAAAAATTATACAAAGAGAAAAAATTACAATTGAACAGTAGAAAAAAAGTTGTAAAAATGGAACTCAAAAAAGATAATAAAAAAAACGTACAGTATATACTTAAGTATATATAAAGGAGAAACATTAAAGGTAAACCTAAACATTGGATAGAGCCAGGTTAAAAATTCTTGTTATATTTTGTTGACATAGTCAAAGGGTTTTGGAGAGGCCATTTTAGATATAACTTTTATTATCACTCGAAAAAAAATACTTTAAAGAAAACCCCACATATGCAACAAACCCAATACTTAACCAACTATCATTTTAGACTTGAGTCTAAATTGGACAGGCTAAAGAAAAGCTAAAATAACTGCAGCACAGTCAGATGACACTGAGGCCTCCTGCATTGTGAGCAAACACCATCTGCTCCCAACAGCATAAGGCTTCTGCAGTCATGTGTCATTAATAGGGCAGTGAATAACACGTTTTCTCAACTATACTCCACCATAAAACAGTTCTGTTAATGTTGTTTTGGTGGATAAACTGTCCTGTAAATTCAGGAAAACAACACAGCATTTAGTTGTTTTTATTCTATTCTGCTGCGTGTTTTACAGCTAGCATTAGTCAAGCAATTAGTTTCCTATGATGGTACTGTGCAATTCCAATACAGCGCTCAGATAAATGTCAGATATATATAGATCTAATTAAAATAAAATTGAAAAAGAATTAAGCTGAAAACATACAGTATATGACTGAGCTGAATGTCTTCAAGCGTCATGAGGAGCCTGCATTACTTTATCCGCCTATGCAAAGCCAGTGACCAGAATATTGACTTGAATATTGACTTGCATGATGCTATGCATGGACACCAGAGCCTTTCACTCAGTGGAATGTGGATATTGACTTTTTCCTTCTGAATCGCTCCACAGTAGGAAAAATCATCCGTGCTACTTTCATATGCATAGATGCAGCATGGCATGCAGCTGTTGATGAGAGCAGTGAAGCTGGATTATAATATCTTATGCATTCATAGAATAAGTTTACTTCTGGGGATTTGAACATCGCTGTAATGAAATGACACAGACAGCATCACAAAAGGAGCACACGAAGGATGGCAGTCTCTCTTCTTTATTAAACCAGAAGATGGAAACTAAAAGCATCCTTGAATAAAACAATAATTTGTATAATGTTATCTAGTATTTATAAATACTAACAACATTTGGTGCCTTTAAATGTCTTGTTTGCCAGTCCAAACCTCAAAGATATGCAATTTATTATAATATAATACAGAGAACAGCAGGATATTTCCATATTTGGAGGTCTGAAAACAGCATTTTTTTTTGCATGAAAAATTACTTTAACAATGAATCAATTATCAAAATTGTTGCCGATTATTCTTCTCTCGATCTACTAAATGATTCATCAACTTGCGGCATAATTATTACCTTTCTGGCATGTGTGTGATTCATATGCATACATTTCTTTGACAGAGGGATACATTGTACTTTGTAGGCCTCTCCATTATAATTATTTGACAGTTTTAGTTACTAGTTACTTCTAAGATGAAGACTTAAGACAATGTATAATAATAACATGTGGTTAAAACATCACAATCTTAAAAACTAAACCAGTGGTTTCATGCATTTGGCATCTTTAAAAAGGCAGTGTAATAATATTACTAAAACTTTAATACTTTAAATACATTTTGCTGCTAATAAAACTTGTGCACTTAACCTTAATGTTATGTTAATTTCTCAGTATGTTTAATTATCCAAAAATGTCAGGAACCAAAAAATAAATAAACATTAACTTAATTATAAACATTGTTTATATTCCATGATTAATTCCATTACTAACCATCTCAATCAATATTTAGTGCAATGGTGTTCTTTACCTCTCACAGATCTTGGTTCAATGAGGATAATACACCTGTTTTTCATAAACAATGAACATTAAAACTTTTTTTATGCGCATTGGAAAGACCTTCATATAAAATACAATAGTTTTACATGACATTGAGGTTTTTTTTATTTTATTTTGCATTTTTATTTATTTTATTTTATTGAGTAATGTTAATGAAGTAACACAAATCACCCAAGTATCGATGAAATATATACATGCAAATATGTAAAATGAACCATTTTCATTTTATTTGTTGATTACACTTATTAAGCCAAGAAGAAGAAGTTTCATCCTGAAAAAATGCTTTTAACTTTTTTTTTTTAGATTTTTAAACTTTGAAATGGATCAATTTGACCCACAACATAACAGGAGGGTTAAGCAAAGCATCTGAATTCTTCTACCACCACTAAGGAGAGCAGAGAGGACGGACAGATATTTTATGTGAAATAATTAAAACAGTTCTTTGAAACTTTGGTTGTGAAAATACATTTTAACGGTCTTTAATAAAAAATTCAGAGATTATTATACTCATCACTTTTCAATGATTTTCCTCACCAAGTCTACAGAGGCAAAAAATAATGACTTCATTTTTCCACCAGATTTATCTTTTTTTTTTTTTCCAGTCTGTGGGAAATAAATATTCCTTAAGCTCACAGATGAATGTGTCCCTCATGGCTTCTTGTTGTGACTTATCTGAGTATGTTATAAGCAAATGGAGCCGGCTGCAGATCCCCCGTGAGTATAAGCCTGAAAGTGTTCTCGGAGTGTTTACATTTTTTAATGAGATGAATTTTTCTTTCCCTCTGAGGGTTAAGGGACCATCTGTCCCAGTGTATATGGACAGAAGGATGAACAATCCCAGGGCGGGTCAGCGGTCAATTAAAAGATGCCCAAAAAAAGTGGATTTTATGGTTTAAATGTAATATTTCAAGGGCTTTTTGGGGTGTCATTCTAATGCTTCACCAGTAGAGGATGCATAAGATCCACACTCAGCTGATGCTCCTTATTGCTCAGTGGGACCATCACTGAATGCCTGATGAATGTGTTAGTTTGGTGTATAGGGTATGTTTTGTACTTCTCCTCCCTCAGCACTAATGCATTTCCATTAATCAACCCAAGCTTTAACATATAAATCCAGATATAGCCTCACTATACAGATGAATTATATCTAGAGCAGGAGAATGCGTGCCAACATTTGCTTCAGAAGCCACAATCCCACCTCCCGCCATCCTTAATAACTATTTGAACCTCACAGGCTGAATGGGAAGCATGTTTTTAAAATTAAACGGGGAGTTTGAATGCACAGAGAGACAATATTGCGTGCAGATATCCAGGATTAAAAGCCTCACAAATGACACCCTGTGTGTGTCTGTCTCAGAGGAGCCAGCCTCAAACCTGTTTGCAAAAACGGAAAGCTTGGGGAGCATGGGAGGGTTTATAATCATTTCCTAGGGGCTTGCTCTTGATCCTGCAGAATTATTAGGACACAATCTCTGAGACAAAGCTGCAGGGTGAATGAAAAGAACAACAGAGAGCGTGAGAGTTTAGTCTTTTTATTCACAAGTTCAAAAGCGTGTCACATAGCAACAGTTATATACATTACATCCACTAGCAATTACAATTTATCTCCCAAATATAAATTCTTTCAAGTACACAGAGGCATTATTAGTTTCCACAGGAACGTGCAAAAACTCACATGTAATATTACAACATTATTACAAAAACAGCTCCAACGCTAACAGGATCATCGGTGCATCACAGATGATATGATATTAAACCAGATCACAATGCTCATGAGAGAGGGGAACACTGTTTGTAACTCAGTACTTCATGAGAAATACACAAATAAGGACGAAAGCTTCACCGTTCTCCAGGGCTGTCCACTCAGTTGACTAATGGGCCATTCTGGTAAAAGAGGACTAATATTTTTTTAGTTGATTTGATTTAGTTGATTAGGTCATTTTCTAATGCTGTTTTCATGCTGAATGACTTATTTACAAACTCCTCTCTGATAAGCACAATATTCAAAGTGCTTTTGCTTGATTCTTTGTGGAGAAACTCATTTTTTCTGATGTGCCAATCAAATCACCTAACTGATCATGCGTGTTAGTTGACAAAGAATTGATTTAGCTGAGGACAGCCCTGCACATTGGTAATGTACTGGTAAGTATGTAAATAATGGTGGTTTCCATGTTTTGAGCCTGGACAGACCTACTAATGACAACTTGATAAAGTGTGACTTTTAATTCTCCAGAGGCTTCAGTTTTTTCACACAGTGTGCAAGATACAGCTCCCTTGTCAACAGCATGCTTTCACATGCCCAGTATTTATCACGTGTGCAGTGGGATAAAAAGGCAGCCCAGATGGCTTTGTACGTTTCTGCACACCACAGCTAGATTGATGTGAAAAAGACGCAGTGGGCTGGTGATGGAGCAGAATGAATGTCACAGTCCAAGGAGGGAGGGCGTTGGGGCGGTTGGATGGGTGAAACAGACAGTGGACAGGTGTTCGGGTCCTGTTTGAAACCAAAAGTTAATGCTGTTCTAAGTTGACCTGTAAATTAACATCTGCATGTAAAATATAAGGGTGTAACGATTGTCAAAATCCATGATTTAATTACTTTCAAGTTTTTTGTAAGGTCAGGATTTGTTTCTGCTTTTTTTCCCAATAGATTTTCCATTCAGAATTGAAATGTCACATTCTTTATTTATGGGGGTTTTTTTTCAAATCTTTGTTGAAATTGTGTCTAGTAGTTAGAGAAGGAACTTGAGTTTCTTCCTAACTTTACACAGGTAGTTTTATTGCCTTAACATAACCAAGTAGTTTTTGTGCAATAAAATGTGTCATGAGTAAGGAGTGATAACAGGTTGCTGCAGTTCAGAAACTCAGAGATTCAACGTATCTGTGGTTTGCAGAAACGAACAATACCAGCATTTATTCTGGTGACTGGGCTGAAAAAAGGGAGCCAGAGAAGAAAGGGCCTTCAAGATGTGGAGCTGCTTGTTTCCACAAAAGTCTTGACAGGGGCTCCCTAGAGGCCTGCGAGCAGCTCACTGAGCAGCACCTCCCTTTCTCCTAGAAGCACGTCCCTCCTCAGACTGGTTCCTTTGTTCACTACCTTTATCTTCATGGCCAGACTCTTTACTTGTGCCTGGGGCAGCGCGTCAAAAAAAAAGTCTTCGTTGAATACTGGATTCCTGCTGTTCTTGATGATGGTGCTCCTCTGTTTCTGCTGCTTGCCAGGGTTCAGGTAGAGCGCTACACAGCAGTTGATGCTTTTAAGGTCCGTCTGCCTGTCATAAAGGGCCTCGGCTGTGAGCACGCGCACCCTCAATCGAGCCGCCTCTGGGTCATAGTGAGTGCTCAGCCTTAGTGTCCCCCCCTTGTGGAGGATGACGGTGTGCTCGCGCTGCAGGAGGTCTGACGCTGCGCCCCTTGAGCCGCCGCTTTTACATCCACGGAAGGCAGGAGAGGGAGGGCAGCGCATGCGGCGCCGCTGCATGTTGGGGCTGTTGTCTGCTGAGCTGCATTCATCAGTGGAGAGAGAGCTGTGGCGCGCCAGTGTGCGCTTGGCACGAGACACCTTGAGGGAGAGAGAGAAAAAAAAGCAACATATAGAAGCCTTATGGTGACTCAAACACTTTGTAACAGATTTATTTATAGCTTTGTAGCAGCCAATCAATATACACACTTACTTTTAGAAACACTCACCTTTGCTTGTGTCTCCTTGGTAATGGAGCGTAGGAGAGAGGCAGAGCGAGACAGGAGAGGGGACGTAAAGGGGGACGACTCTGCGGAGGAGCAGGTGTCGCTCTCTCCACCGCTGAAATATCGGTAGGGGTTGGGGTCAGCTGGGGCCAGAAGAGTCCCCCCCTGGGAGCGTCTCTGGGAGTTCGGGGAGGTGAGAGGGCTGTTGGGGTCACTGTGAAACAGGCTCTCCTTGCGGCGGGTGTGAGGAGACTCCACCAGTGTGGAAAAGCCATATGAGGTCTGAGCCTTGGGGACATACGGCAGAGACATCGCAGTCTGTGACTGGGGGTCAGCATTAGTGTTGACACTGACCCGGTCTGCAGATGTGGCACCTGGCTCGTCAGCACTCTCTATTTGGATGATGTGACGGTTGGCTGACTTCTGGAGATTGCGTGCGTCTCCTCCCAGGCGTGAAAAGAGGCGAGGGCTGCAGGGGTTCTTGCTGCTCCGAGCTCTGGGGCTCTGGCTGCAGATGGCGTGGTCAGACACGGAGGGGCGTAGTGTGCAGTGCTGAGGTTCTGGGGTCAGAGACTCTTCTGGAGGGCAGCAGATAAGTTTTGGGGGTATAAAGAAATCAGGGATTTTTTCTGGAGTGAGGACGTTGGCATAAACAGAGACAGGGATGGCCTCTACTGTCTGCGGGGGCTGGGATTGCGTCCCACTGCTCTCCACAGAGCTACGGAGCTTCTCCAGTAGCCACATGCCCACTCAGACGCCTCAGCTCACAGTTTTTCCTGTGAACAGAAAAGTGATGCATGAAGAGGAGAAAGCACATCCAACAATAACAAACAAAATCAGCAGAATTACACATTTTTGTTGAGCTTTACTTTATATTAAGACATTATTAAGACATAAACCTTAGACTAAATCTGTGTCTTAACACAATCTCTTGAATGCAGCCCTTCAGTGATGGAGAGGAATTAAGAGTAAACATTAAAGTTGCAGCCAATAAGCAAATATTGATTCAACAAATGAAAGACATTAAAGGAGCATATCCACAGAGCACTTTAAATGTGAAATTAATGCGCAAACACACAGTAGTGAGATGAAAAAAAATCCCCTAAGTCTTCTCTAAATGGTTTGCACAAGTGTCTCTCTAACAAATCAGACTACAGCTATTTTTTTCTTCTCATTAAAACACTTTGGTTAGAATTTTACTTGCGCAGTGAAATCCTTTAATTAAATTAACAAATCTGAATAACTTTTTTCCTCAATTAAAGCATTAACGTGCGTCGCGTTTCACATTTCATATCAAACAAGAAGTATAGGCTACCAACCTGTTGGTTGTTTTCACAAAACTCTCTTCCTTCCAAAAATAAAAGATCTCGCGCTGCGCCCGTCTCCAGTGTCTCCAAACACTGTGCGTAAAAGGTGTTTTCCCGTCAGATCCAAGTGTGATCCAAAAGGCTTGCCAGCGGGGAAAGGCTGCTAGATCAGGATCTCTCGCTTTATATGACGGGGTCTCTGACTTCTGAGCCAATGAGAAGGTCGTGAAAGCTTCCCATGATATTTACCATCAAACTATTCCCTGCGCAGGCACGGAGGGAAAACTCGTTTAACCGCTGTTGTTTCATCACCCACAAAGTGTGAAAAGGATGTGGTCTTCATACCTCACGCCTCATTGATTTTTTTTAAAAAGAGCGTGTCACGGTGATTTCATTTGGTGTTCACGTGACACTCGTGTTATCTTCCCATAGCGCATGGTGCAAAAAGTCCTCATGGCAAACTGATGATGTGGAGAGATAGCACGTCCACCATCAACTCATTCACCAATACTGGGCAAGAGAAGGGTGTGTACAGTGTACCATGACAAAGTTTAATCTTAATAAAAAATAATGCAGTTGTAATAACCCAATTTGTGCCCACAAGTGAGATGTTTTATTCAATTTGGTGGAAGTGTTGTCTGGGCTTGCCTAAGCACAAATGTGAAGACTTTTTATTACTTTAATTAACATGTTATATCTTGTATTTGGGCACATGGGACTACTACTTTTTTGCTATTAACTCCCATTATATTTTAGGAAAAACATACAAGTCCAAATTCCCTAAAGACTAAATATATAATGACAAGAAAATGTTTCAGAAACTAGAAGACCAGGCGTCTCATAGCACAGACGATGAGGCGACCTCATTGATCTGTTGTCACTGACATGTTGATGTGTTGTCTGGATCTTGCTACTGAATTAGTTTTGTTGTTGTCGGGTTTTTAAAAAAACTTTGTTTTATCTAATGTAGACTGTGAATCTAAATTGCCCTTCTGGGATTAATAAAGTTGTCTGAAATTTTAAATCTGAAGGAACACAATTAAAGGTGCAGTATGCAGTTCTTGAGATACATAGTCATGGAAAAAAAACATTAGACCACACTTGTTTACTTCAACTTCTTGTTTATTTTAATGCCTGGTGTGCTGTTTTTGTTGTGTGGGCTCACAATGACAACACCGTTGGTTTCTTGAAAGAGCAGGTACTTTATATCGGACTGGTCTTGATGACATACAGACAGGTAACAACAACCAACATGTATGCCTTCTGTGGTTGAACTGCTCACAGACACCGAACGCCCCCTGCTGTCTGGAAATATAAGCAGCATGTATATCAGCTTCAGATACTAAGCAGATATGCTGTCATCATTACACCCGGTACAACTAAAGGTACATTTGTTTGGACAAATATAATGATAACAACAAAAGTGGCTCATAAGAGTTCTTGATAATGATTTTGGTTATTATCAAGAAAACCATGGAAAATGGCTAGATATCAGCTCTTAAATTAAACTCTTATGAGCTATTTTTTATGTTATCATTATATTTGTCCAAACGAATGTACCTTTAGTTGTACCAGGCATTCCAGGCAATCCATGGCTGTCGTTCATTTAGTAAATCTTTCTCTTCTTGTAGATTGTTTCATCTTTGCATTGTTTTTCAATGTTTGGTTTAGTTTTGGCTGATTTTCCTTGTAAAGATTATTATGAAAAGTGCTATATAAGACCAATGTATTATTATTATTATTATTATTATTATTATTATTATTAATAATAATAATAATAATTGCTGAGTCTCATTGCCAGGACATCAAATACTGACACTTGGTCCCGCTCCAATATTGCTCCCAACTTGCTGATGTTCTCTCAGACATCTACAACACCTCTCTCAGCCAAGCCATCATACCAGCATGCTTCAAAACCACCACCACCACCATACCACTTCCCAAGAAATGACTATCGGCCCATAGCACTCACTTCGATCATTATGAAGTGCTTTGAAAGGTTGGTCAAGGCCCACATAACATCCAGTCTCCCCTCTACACTCGACCCATTCCAGTTTGCATACCGCCCCAAACGTTCCACAGATGATGCCATAGCAACAGCACTCCACCTAAGCCTGGCTCACCTGGAAAACAAGAACAGCTACGAGCGGATGCTGTTCATCGAGTTCAGCTCCGCCTTCAACACAGTCATCCCCCAGCACCTGGTGAATAAAAGATGAAATAGGCATCAGCACCCAAATATGCATCTGGTTACTGGACTTTCACACCAACAGAACACAAACAGTAAGAGTTGGAAATAACTCCTCGAAGACCACCATCATGAACACCGGGGTCCCCCAGGGATGTGTGCTGAGCCCTATGACTGTTGTGCCAAACACACTTCGAACCACATCATCAAGTTCGCAGACGACACGACAGTGGTGGGCCTCATCAGCCCCGATGACGACTCGGCACACATAGAGGAGGTACAACTCATCAACTGGTGCGACATCAACAACCTCCAACTTAATGTCAATTTAAAAAAATAAATAACTGTGGACTTTAGAAAGAAATGGACACTACACACCCCACTTACCATCAATGAGCTGACCTCCCCTCTTCTGCCCTCACTACTTTTTACAGGAGGGGGCATTGAGAGCATTCTTACCAACAGTCTCTCAGTCTGGTATGGCAGCTGCTCTGCTGCTGACAAGAAGGCACTACAGAGAGTGGTGAGGACAGCGGAGAAAATCACCAGATCACCCCAACCGGCAATCCAGGACTTATACCCATCCTGCTATTACAAGAGAGCAACCAATATCATCAAAGACTTCACCCACCCAGCACACGATGTGTTCATCCTTCTCCCTTCAGGAAAGCACTACTGCAGCATGCGGAGCAAAACCACCAGACTCAGTAACAGCTTTTTCCCCCAGGCCATCAAACTACTCAACAACCTCAAGAAACCACCATTATCATGACACAAACTAAGACCAACTGACTGTCAAAATAACTTAAAATAACCTAATTTGCTCTATTCTGTGTTATGTACTATTCTCTTTATATGCACAATATCATACATGTTGACCATTGCATCTCCATGCTGCTCTGCACTTTGCACTCTTTTACATGCATCTTCATTATGGCACCTTAATAATATACCTCAAAAATTGACTACACTCTGGCACACTGTGAATTTTCTTTAGATAACTTATAGATCAATTGTCTGTGTAACTGTTGCACCCACTGTTGTTGTCTACTTGCACTATTTGTTATATATTATATGTTGTGTGTTATATTTTTACTGCACATTTGGAGTATGGGAAATGCAATTTCAATCATCTGTGTAACTACCTGTTGCATTGTTTGGCTGACAATAAAGTTCACCATGACGTTTGACTTTGACTCCAATACTGCTCACACTATGAGTTCAAAGCAAGCCCGAGCCAACCATCAAATTCAGTATTCACTTTGCATTGCCCCTGTCTGTCTGCTCACAGTCCTGGCCGAGGATGTGAGTGAAGTGCACCACGCAAAGATAGACACAGGACGGCTGGTTTACTTCATAGATAAAATGGCGGTCACTATAAACAGCACACGTTGAAACGCAACAGAACATTAATTCGAGAAAACATACAACTGGATTGCAAAGGATAACTGGTGGTATAGAGCTATAGCACCATGTGTAGTGTGTGTATTCACAGCAGCTGCAGGTCATATATTGCACACCCACATTATTTTCTGTTACAAATATGCAGCTGCAAGTGTGAATAAAGTCCACAAAAGATTTGTATTTTTTGGAAAGAGCGATGTGAGTGGAGAGCGGCACTGCTCTGCTACCAACCCAAAGAGCTGTATTTAAGTATTTAATTTTATATCTTTAAATTAATAACAAGTTGAATATCTGGTCGGTAACGATATGAGTCGTCAAGTTTTCTTTGGACTGATTCTTCTGCTCAAATTGAGCTTCGAAATCTGGTTTCACTTGCACCCAGACCACGTACATCAGTGCTCCTGTCCATTTTTATGACTATTGGTGCTCTTTCATCAAAGTGACCACCACACAGCCTGCATTGATGATGTGACGCATCAGCGTTTACACTACAAATTATATGTTTTTCACATTTTAAAACCAAGTGTTAGAAACTTGCCTGAAGTTTGTTTTAAAGACTGTAGACCAGTGACAGCAAATGTTGCATTTTATCTCATCAAACCAAACATTGTGGAAAAAATTGTTTAGTTGAATATCATTATGTCTCTGTTCTAAAACTTTTAGAACGGTGCAGTGCATTACTCTCAGCTCTCAAAAACCAGCCTATAAATCATTACAGCCTGTCATAGCTGGAACAAAGAATATGCTTACATAGACTTAGAACATAGACTTGTTTAGAGTTAGTTTTGGGATAGTTTCTTAGACTCATAGTGTTTGTCCATAAATCTTCACATGGATTCACTCTGATATACTGCCAGGATACGCTTAGCCGTCACATCCACAGATTCTCAGTTGCCTGCTGTATACACAAAACTCTGACGGAGACATGCAGTGAAGCTGCCGTCTGTAGTTTTGGACCCAGTCTCTGTAATAGTCTGTTCATCTGAGAGCATCAGAAAAGCAACTGAATTGATATCTTTTTAAATGACAACAGTTGTTTTGGTTCCCTGCATTCCCCTATTCGGCACTTATAGGCATTAAAAAACATGTAGTTGTAAGCAGATATAGTGTGAAGTAAAGCGTTAAGGAAAATAATTAAGTGTTACAGTTAATTTAAGTTGTTAGTTTTGATATTCAGCACTTTGAGCTGCTTCTTTTGTGTGAAAGAAGCCCTGACAGTCACTATTTATTTCAGTAGCAGCCCAAACATGTCATGCCTTGGCAGCAGCTTTGATCACAAAAATTGCAAAATTACATAATGTGTTTTAATGGGGGAAAACTAAAAAATCCTGATAAAAACACACATCTTTGACATTTTCCTAAAAACTACATTTCCATCCAATGTCAGCTCAAAAAGACACACAACGTTGCGTAAGGACTTAAAACTGAAGCAATATTAAGTAATATGGATTGATGAGTTGTCTTTGTTTTCTGTCTGGACCAGTTTCTGTTTGGAGAAAGCCAAAGAATGTGTTCAACCCACAGTGTCTTTTACCAGGTGTTAAACATGGAGGTGGATCTGTCATGGTATGAGCAGCCATCTCGTAGGAGTCATTTGGACCAGTCAATGTTCTGCAGGGTTTTAGAAACGGCCCACTAACGTGAGGCCACTTTGCAGGACCCGCTGTGTCGTGATGACAAAAATGTCCCTTCGTGATTTCTATGACTGTCCCCTACACTTTGTTACATTACTAATATTTTTAGAATGAGTTGTTTTCATTATTTTGCTCCTAGCAGAAATATGCTATTTGTGTGTCCGCCCACTGCTGAATATGACAGAATCATTAAAATGATTTCCACACAAGTTCAAATGCTTGACTACTTTTTGTTTGGGATATCCACGTTTATTCCCCCCTGTGGTCAGAGTCTGCCTCCAACAGCATACTTACATATTTTATGCCAAGTCATTTACTGTATGTATCTTATATTATTGTTCCACTTTATTTATTTCCATTTTCTTTTCCTTTTAGTTAAATTGTTTGTCTCTCGTTGTCAGTACAATAAAAAGCCAACAAGTCATAATCAATATAATCTCTTCAACAGATATAATATATAACATTTCCGCATTAAAATGACATGACCTATGTTATATATTTTGCTGAATTGTATACTGATATTATCCCAAATGTTCAAACCCAGAGAGATCTATAATTTTATTTACATTATGGAGTCACACAACATTTGCCTCCTCATGTTACTGAAACTTCCTGGGGAAACACCCGCTGATACATCAGGGAGTAATTATAACTCATACAGTGTCACAGAATGAAAGTTATAGAGACCCGAGCTCCCAGTAACAGTGCTGGGCTTTGAAGCCAACTTGACTTCAAGCCCAGGAAGAGGCTGTGTAATTACTACTTTCAGGTCCATCATGTGATGTGCCACAGGGCCAAAAAGCAGCACAACCCCCTGAGAAATGACAAAATCAGATTAATTTGGAATCTGATTTATTCAGTCTGACAACATTTGAAGAGTCTGGTAGAGCCGTGGTGGGCTGAACCATTTGAATTGGCCGGCTCATCCATCCATCCATCCATCCATCCATCCATCCATTCAATCCATCCATCCATTCAATCCATTCATTCATCCATCCATCCATCCATCACTCCATCCATCCATCCATCCATCCATCCATCCATCCACTCATCCATCCATCCATCCATCCATCACTCCATCCATCCATCCATCCATCCATCTATCCATCCATCCATCCATCCATCCATCCATCCATCCATCCATCCATCCATCCATTCATCACTCCATCCATCCATCCACTCATCCATCCACTCATCCATCCATCCATCCATCCATCCATCCATCCATTCAATCCATCCATCCATTCAATCCATTCATTCATCCATCATCCATCCATCCATCCATCCATCACTCCATCCATCCATCTATCCATCTATCCATCCATCCATCCATCCATCCATTCATCACTCCATCCATCCATCCACTCATCCATCCATCCATCCATCCATCCATCAATCCATCCATCCATCCATCCATCCATCCATCCTACCCATCCATCCACACATTATTTATAAAAATGTCCATCATATTGGAGAAACATAAAAAAGAATTGGAGAAATGCCAAGTGCCACAGCCAACCTAATTGAGTATGAGTGACTCAAATGCAGGTGTGTAAACCTGGAAAGCAGATACTCAGAAAGCTTTTAGCTGCAATTACTGTCAATTGTGGTTCCACAAAGACATACGTAAAGGTTCTAAATACTATGCAAATGAGATCCATTCATGCAATTTTCCTGAAAATAGGCTGCAGTCAATTATAGATTAGTGCCGAGCCATTAGATTAGTACATCAGGGGTATGATTCATCCACTGGCGGACACTTGACCAGTGGACTATTTACTTATCCCACAGAGAGATGCTTACTCCTGTTGCCCCCGAACCAACTACACTCATTTACTGTAACAACACTAAAAATCTATAGCCAGAAGGCATCTGAGGCTGGAGTGCTTATTACACACCATTAAAAATGCATTGGTGAAAATAAAGCAACAAATTTGCTATTCTTAGATCCATAACAAAAGGGAAAATAAATTTCTGGGTGATACCCGAGGAAAAGAACATGTTTTCTATAAGGTAAGAGTTTCTCCTCTGCACATATCAGACTCAACTCTGCAGACACATAGCTTTCATCAGTTGCCATTTTTATTCAACAAAAACGCAAAATTAGGAGGGGGGTGGAGAAAAAAAAAATTAAATGAAGAAATCCTCAGTGAGTGTGTATTTTTTCATGAAATTGGATTTATATTTCTATATTGTCCATAACCACTAAAACTATAAAGGCATTTAAATACCTTCAAGAAATATAATAAATAATAGTAGTATGTGAAATAAAAAGGGCATCGTAGTTACAAAAAGGAAAGAATCAGCTATTTAAAAATGTGTAAAATCTTATCTTACACAAAAACACAATAAATCACCATATGACACACACACACACACACACACACACACACACGCTGGTGGGCTTCTGTTTATAATGAGGCTTCACACTTTACAGCTGACTCTTAACACAACCTCTCCAACTCAATCTGCAGGATCGAACACACCATTCCTTGCTCCAATTAGGTCTCTGCCATCCACAGTACTTAGAGTAACTATATATATATATATATATCGACACATATAACTATGTACGTCACTACAACCGACCATCAGCTGATCCAATAATCACCAATCACGTCTGAAATTTGATAAAATGTGGCTAAACTTGTCATCCCTCTCTGCTGTTCCTACCCACCAAATGTTGGTGTTGACTGCTCTACCTTCTGCGATCTGATGTAGGCCATCTCATTAGAGCTCTGATTGGCTGATTGACGGCCTTTCTCATCGTCACAGTTCTGAACCAGGGAATCCTGTGTCTCATACACATCCACCTCCTCTTGCTGCAGTACTTCCATTTCATCACTCATGTCTGCAGTCACATTGCACAGTGGCCAACTCCTCATCCACAACTTTCTTTTCCAATGACGTGCCGAGCTCAGCATGTGCAGTATATTTCTGTCAAACTGACATGACTGTTATAATGCAGAGCAGACTTTTCAACTTTTCAGCCTGCTCTTAACCCCTTAGTGAACCTTTTGCCGACTTTTTTTCTTTCAGAGAATGTGGCAGGCTTATTTATAGAGCTACAGTGGAGTCATATATAACTAGAACATCTAAGGAGTCTTTGATGCTGTAGTTGGTCTTCTAAAAGGGGTGAAATACAGCTCCAAATTTACATTTTAGCAAGGGAAAAACTGGCATGGCCATTTTCAAATTGGTCCCTTGACCTCTGACCTCAAGATATCTGAATGAACGAACAAGTCTCCCCCTTACAGACACTTTATGCGAATCTCATGGAGTTTGGGATGAAACCATACCACTTTTTTTTTTGCAGTACAAATGTGTCATTTTTGCCTACTGTATTTGAATACTTCTGCATAACCGGGTCCCTAAACAGTCTTGAAATTTCATAAATTGAATATCAGTGGGAAGCCGAGACTCTTGTGGATTCAATGAGTCTTATTGCATTATTCTGTAATGATCTTAATCCCCATAGTAGCATTTCATTGTAGTGATAGCATTTTTGTTCTAACTTGACCTCGCTGTATAAATTGAGCTGTTGTGACCTCTAGGATAATCACAGCTTCATGAAACTTCATGAAACTTTACAACTACAAACCAGAGACCTAGAGCATTCAGAGGATATTTGGCTTTCATAGGTTTAATGACAATCAGGGGGTTTCTCAGCAGTATCCAGAACAGAAGTGCTTGCCATCTAACAGCAAAAACTGCAATTCTTAAAGAAATCTCCAAAATGTCAAAAGTTTTTGATACCAAATCACACCATGGATGTAATTTCTGACCTTCTTGAAACATTTTGCACCAAATCTGTGTAACAAATGGTATCAACCCCCAAAGTGCTGTAACAACTAATGCATCTAAGAAAGACATAATTGGGCATGGAAATAATGGCCTCAATATACTCACATCATAATGCTCCTAATTCTTCTCTATCTCCATCAAAGGGGGTGAAGATTTAAGGGGTTAACATTCAACACCTTTATGGCAGCAATCTAACAGGAATAACAGTTGAGATTGAGTCAAAGGGTGTCCCCAGGTGTACTAATATTATGAAGTGTTATGAGTTATGCTATTTAATTACTCAGCTAGGTTGATTTAATGTTCTTACTGTGTCTGTCATGTCTCGTAACATTTCCTCCAAATGGGAGATTCAAATAGAAATCAGTGAGTTACAGTCACACTGTGAGTGGTTGATCAGTGTTGCTATGATCTCTGAGTTGTTCTACGTCTAAAAATACATATTGCCTCAATAAATGCCACTGTGGCTTTACTATCTCAAAGTGACACTGCTGTTCAATATTTCAATAAGCTCACCGACACCCTGCAGCAGTCATCCTTTGACATTACCGACAAAAACATGAACACAGAAATTTTTTTAGTGGAGTTATTGTCTTGGCTGTGTCATATTAGAACAGTAATAGTATCCTACAGTATGAACTGGACACAGGGCACATTAAGGCACAAATGTTAAAGTCTACCCACGCAATCCAGCAGCCTTCATTAGGGTGCATTCACCACAGCATGTTCTTGGCTGTGGTTATTATAGGTCTTATAGGCAGAAATTGATCCCACGTCACAGAGGAAATAGCAGCTCTGTCTCTTCACTTTAGCTCATTTTTTTTGCACAGTATGTGCCAGAAGTATAATGGGAGAAAAAGAACACATTGATTTTGGTAGTCATTACTTTTATAGCCAACGCTGGTGGTTGAATTCTTCTCTGGGAAACTGAAAAAATCAAAGCAAATGTTGAATAAAATCTCACAGGGTTTACAGCCACTACAGTACTACAGTACAGTATTTTAGAACATCATACTTCCAAAACACAAAATCATCTTCCAGAACAACTGATATTGACCCAATTAAAATGTAAAACCATGACCAATGACTATAGTTCCATCCATAGTTTTCCATTAAAATGAATTATAAGTAATAATATACAGTACTGTGCAAAAGTGTTTGGCAGGTGTGGAAAAATGCCTTGAAGAATTGATGCTGGTTTGAATGCAAAGGGTGGTCATACGAAATACTGATTTGATTTTTTGATTTCGATTTTTCTTCTGTTCACTCAATTATTATATATATATATGTGTGTGAGTGTTAAAAGGTAGTAAAATAAGTATGTTAACTGACATATATAATTCAAAATAAGCCAGGAACAGTGGCAAATCTCTTTCTGGGTTTGTACTTGGCCTTTTATGAATCTGTTTTTACTATTCATCCATCCATTATCCTTAACCGCTTGTGTGAACTTGGGTCTGGAGCCAAGCCCAGCTGACATTGGACGAGATTCAACATTCTGGTCTGTTTTTTTTAATCAGTTAATCATAATTTATCACATTTCAATAGTTTTTTTTTTTTTTTATTGAAATGAATCGCATTTTACTCCTCTTAAGACAGAATAGATAACTGAGAGTCTGGTAGTGAGTTGGGTCATGTTGATACAGGAGGATGAGACTGAGTTTAGAAGTGCTGCAGTACAACACTCAGTGAATAAGTGAATAATAACCTTTTAAACCAAATATATTCTGATGGCAGTGCACTTAAGAAATAAATCACAGTCTCAGTATGAGCTGCTTGATGCAGTGTGACTCTGATAGTTTACTGTAGATGCCATAAAAGCTTTTACTGCTGCAGTGTTACAGAACCACTACAGTGAACATTGTAGATACATTATATAAATGCTGTATTTCTAAATGAACATTAACATGTCATGTGCTCTTCTTTCTCCCTGTTGATATCACTTGCTGCACATTTGGAGGCGCTTGCCTGTTAATCTTGTAAGTGTCTCAGTGAGCGGAGAATACACACTGTTTATTAACAGTGTGTTGGTTGGCACAAGGCTCATTCTGCTCCCGCACTGATATCCTCTTCATGGCTCTGAGACAGCCGACCCATCTGGTTTGGGGCCACCGGGCACCAAGGTAAACAAACACCGAGCACACGCAGCTAACGAGAAACTGGATCCTGTGTTGCTCAGCGTCGGTCTACAGAGTTATGATGATGCATTTTTTTGAGGATTTTTTCACTTACACGACCGACAGACCATAAGCCGTGAGTGTACGTCGCACAAGTAAACATGAAGGGAAAAAAAGAGACAGATGGAGAGGGGGTGAATACAGTACAAAATGGATAATGTACAAAGTGAAAAGTGGACCTGTACCATCTGTAAAACAGTTGCCTAAAAGAACAACAAAAACATACAAAAGGGAGCAAGTAATTTCATTTTATGCACAGCTAACACATAAAGCAGATGTTCTCAGCTCAGAAAAATCATTAAAATCCTCTGCAGGCGCAGTTGTAGCAGCAGCCTTTTCTACTAATTTTAATGAAATTGCTCATTGCTCCTAAAGTGGTCTTAAATTATCCCAAATGTTTCCAATATATTTTTAATGCAGAGAAATCTCTCTATTAAATCAAGGAGACGGTTATTTCATTTGATTGCCTGTCAAATGTCCCACGCATCAGCAGCGGGCTGGTTGCCAGAAGCTGACATAAATGGACTGTTAATCCAGTTTTAAGCAACATTTTTACAATAGACTTTTTTAAAGATCTTGCCCAGATTAAAGATTTAAGTCATCAGACGTCTGGATCTTAAGTTATCAGAGATACAAGCTGAGCAAACGTTAGCGGCAGCTCGGCTAACAGCCCTTCTGGGACGTCTTTTATCCACTCTACTGCACTGATGAAATACACATTTCCAATATGAAACTGCTTTATTCAGTGATTTTACCAGTTCAAATTCGTTTGTTTTGGAGAGGATAGACAATTTGGTTCCTGGCAAAAAAAACTCCTGATTCATGAACACTAAAGAAATTCTAACGTTGAGAAGTTGACTGCAATGACACTAGTGGTGGTAAAGACAACAACTCCCAAGAGTTGACATCACCAAACTCACCAATTGTTTTGATTAAGAGACCAGTAGTGGTGTAAAATTACATATTGTGTGTTTAAGGTACATGTGTGGCATGTGTTTAACAGATGGGGAAAGTGGTGGAAACAACCCTCATTCCAGAGAAGTTGGGATGATATCTAAAACATAAGTAAAACCGAATGTGATAATTTGCTGATCCAACATATGTTATTTTCAAACTGATTTGAAACCGAACGTTTCAAGCGTGGTAGTAATAATTGACGGCGATGCAGAGTTTACATCGTGGAATTCACACTTGGGACCTAGTGAACGGGTCGAACAAGTGTCAGACTTTCACCCAGGAGAACAAGGTTTGTGCCCCACATGAAAACAAAAGTAAACAATGTGATTTAAACATCACTGAACTTCCGTGCCTCACGATTTGTGAATCACATTTTTACCTACACTGTAAACAGTTGTCTTAGAATACTGGCAGCAGGGTTGCCAGCATTCTACTGTTAAATTTACAGTTCTCTTACTGTTATCTACTTTACAGGATGTTACTGTGATAAAACCACATACTGAATTACAGTACAATTTTTACAGTAGACTACAACACAATATAGTGCTGTATGAAGTCACAGTATACTAGTGCAAGCTACTTGCAATATTGTTGCAGTATACAATGCAGTCATTTTTTGTAAATAGAGCATATTACTGTCTGAAAGCCAATTACTATGAATTAAACACTGTCTTCACTGTAACCTCAGTAATTTTAATATACCATATACAGTTTGAGTTAGTTGATTAAAATAGAGCCATTAAAAAATGTGTACAAGAAGAGACTTAGAAAATATCAATTATATACCCTTTATTTAAAAATTATAAGTATGAAGAGTATGTCCATTGACTGAATACACCAAAAAGGAACAAACACCCAACAACACTGAACAAACAAGAACCAAAATGACTAACTTATTTGAAATAGAAATCTGTCTTACTGCCAAAATAACTATTAAAAAGCATGCTAGATGTTACTGCTGTAGCTGTCCAGTCACTGCATGGCAAGTTATGAGGACCAGATGAGTTTATTAATAAAATAATAGTATGATAGCAAGCGAACATCATCTAACAAATAAAATATAGTTGAATTTACCCTGTGATTTGCTCAAGAAATGCAGGATTAAAGTGGATGTTCCAAGAAAGGAAAGACCAGAGTTGGCTTAATGACTCCAACGTGTTGTGGCATTTCTCCTCTAGAAATACAGTAGCTTTCCGTATTTTCTCAGCCTCTCTGCTGTTGATTCTACCATCACTCCCAGAATGCGTGTACGTTTAATGACGTGTACACACAGGGATGCATAGCATCGTTCCTCCACAGTTGAACAGGTCATCGCTACTTTTCCTCATATTTAAATAGAGTTGTTGATGGTTTGGTTGCACATGGCTTTAAAAGGACTCTGGTTTAATTCATGTTATGTCCCAAAACACATATATGATTAACTAAAAAAATTAAAAAACTAACCTCTTTTACCCTTTTGTGCCTCACTTTGTGCCCATATTATGCAACAATAAATAAAAAATGCCCGTGCTCTTTCGACCATATGCTGTAAATCGTTTTAACAGGGCTGACTATCTGAATTGAATGAGTTACTATAATCTTTCTGATTTTCCTCCACTGTCACTCAGTTTTTAAATGCCAAAAATGATGTATATTTGATCTGTGCTGCTTTCCATCCTTCACTTACTTTGCTACTTCTGGAACAACTCAATAAATACTCATGCATGTCTCCATCCCTTGTCACTGCGTGGCATTTTGACAAGTGGGTGACAGTCAGATCTGTCAACAACGGCAGCATGATGAATCCTTACACAATATGCTGGCAGAGAACAGTGTCTCTCCAACAGACAGGGAGAAAAGATGGGACAACCAAATGGTACGCTGTATATTTTTGACAAGAAGATAAACACGACAGCCTGGGTTCATCACCAATACAAATAAATCGATGAATGAATCACGGCAGACGCTGATTGGCTCCGGAACAAGAGAAGCTTGATTAGTTCAATCAGCAGATGTCAATACTTCTTGAAATGACTGAACGATGTGTAGTCTGTTCTCTCTTCCTACTGTAAGTAACAAAAAACATGGAAACTCTATTTTATTAGAGGATTAAATAAAAGAAATCACACAGAGTTTAGTGCAGAGGTCGAGTTTTGGAGGAAGAGATTAATAAAAATCGTGGTACTGTAGGATTGTAACTTGATTCTGTTTCGTCATCTGTGGCTCTACAGTTTCTTTGGTGTTGTTTTCCATGTATGTAGCCTACTTTTTATTCTCTCTCTGCGTCAGAAAAACAAATACAGCTGCCTCTGAATTGGTCGCTGAGTGTCAACACAAAGCCCAAGGGGAGCAAAGGAAATGGCGGGAGTGAAGTACTCTGCTAATAGGAAGAATTTAATGAAACGAGGAACCTTTAGGCTCCTTTATCTACACGAAGCTCTCGAGTCAATACACCCGGTACAATGCTTTGGTCTTTCTATTATAAGGGCGTGTGTGGATGACTCATGGCCCTGCTTCACCCAGAAAATGTAAATGATGGTATTTATTTTATGGCTGAGGAGAAGTGAAAGAAGAGAAGTCATGACCATGGAGGCTGTATTGTTGGTATAACTTTTAGTTATTTCACAATACCTTATATAAGCCACAAATGTTATAAACAGCTGAATTTTATTCACAACGGCTTCAATGAAAGTTAAGTTAAAATAAGGTTTCAATGAAAACAAAAAAATGGTATGTAAATAAGATGAGATGTAGAAATAAATGTTGTTGTTTTGTTATTATTATTAGTTTATTTAAAAGGGGACAGTGCAATTTCATAAAACACATGATTATACATGGTTAAAAAAGCCAGAGTTAGCCAGAAGGCTAGTTTTCATCTGTAGTCCCCTGGCCATGATGTAAAAAAGCAGAATTACGAAACAAAAAACGAACAAACAAAAAAACAAAACAAACAAAAAATAAAAATAAAAATACGTACAATATACAAAATACATATACAAACACTTACACGATATGATTAAGAAAAAAATATATACAACATCACATACAACATCACAACATAACATTTTATCATAACATCAAAACAACACAACAGTCTTATCTTTTAGTGTTGGCAGCTGTATGTGTTGATAAGCCACAATTTCAACTTTTTTGTGAAGGCCTTGTATGTTGTTAGCAGTTTAACCTCCTCAGGTACTGAGGTACTGAGGAGTACTCACTTGCACTCCTTACTGACCAGGCCGACTTACTGAAAGTGCTCCTGCACAGAGGAATATAACAGTCACCTCTGACAGAGCCTCGAGTAACACGCTCAAGGCTGTTTCTTTGGCTGATGAACTCTTGCAGAGGATCTGGAGCCAATTTATGCAGTACTTTATAGGTCAGTTTTAAGTCTGCAAATGTTTGAAGACTGTTGATTTTTGTGTTCTAAATTATAAAAGTTCATATAACAAAATAACAAAAACATAACAAAATTTAGAGCTGGTGTCAGTCATTTTAATTAACTGAGAACTAAAATGTCATTTTTTAATGCGGCTGTCACAAAGATCACAAGTTAATTATGTCATCATCTTGAGATGATGACATAATTGGGTCAAATCAGCAGACAGAGACCCATAAACAAAGAATGAAGACATTTCGCTCTTATAGTCAGTAATTCAATTCAAAAAGTGGAAATAACACATTATATAGACCCATTACACACAGAATGAAACATTTCATGTCTTAATTTATTTAATATCTTCTAATTAAAATGATTATGGGTTACATTTAATAAAGAACTAAAGTTCAGTGTCTCAAAAAGAAATATTATTACAAAAGACACATTTTAAAAAGTATGGTTAATATGGAAATGTTGGCCTCTGAAAAGTATGTCCATCTATATGCACTCAGTACTTGGTTGTGGCTATTTGACTTGAACTACTGGAAATTTTCCATGATATTCTAATTTATTGAGATGCACCTGTAGATACACCTGTAGATACACGTCTGGAAGAACAACACACACAAATTTTGTATCACAACCTTCAAACAAGACTTGAACAGCTGTTATCCAGGTAACTGGTCAATAGAATTTGGTGTGTGTGTAAATTCAACTTCTGAGATTAAATTATGAATTATTAGACGTTTGACACATCTTCCACCCCTCTGCCCAGCCAACAGCCTTCATATATTCATTCATTCATTATCCTTATCTGCTCATCCACACTCGGGTCACGGGGGACTGGAGCCGATCCCAGGTGACATTGGGCGAGAGGCGGGGTACACCCTGGACAGGTCGCCAGACTATCACAGGCTGACATATACAGACAATCACGCTCTCATTCACACCTACGGGCAATTTAGAATCACCAATTAAACCTAAGCGCATGTTTTTTGGACTGTGGGAGGAAGCCGGAGTACCCGGCGAGAACCCACGAGAGAAGAAAAGCCGCAGGCGAACTGGTGACCGTCTTGCTGTGAGGCGAGAGTGCTAATCACTACACTACCGTGTGACCCCTTCATATATTGCCTTACTGAAAATAATTTCCTGACATACCGAATTTCGGTGCATTACTTCTTGTAGGAAATCATGCAAGCCATTGACAAGGACAGCCTGCTGTATAGGATGTTAAGTGCACAGCAAGAAGGGAAAGCTTGACAGGCAGGCAGAGCAACAGTGAGTAAGGGGGCTTGACAATTGTTGAATTGCCCACTGGGAGACGTTGTATTGAAAGTTAGAGTTTTGTCTGACGTGAAAAGCCTGCATGTTCCTCCGAACCATCTCACTTTTGACGTGTCGTGTCAAAACACAGATCGCTCGTCTTGTCACAGCGGGCGTGATGTAATGGAGAGAAATATGACACCTGTCTTATAATAGGATCAAAAGACTTAGCAGAGGTAAAATACTTTGGGGAACAAAGATGTCGAGAAAAACCTGCACGTATAACACATGCCTGGCCTCGGCTGTTCGTCTGCATATGCAGCTTCCTGGCTTGTTGCACGAGCTGAGTCATTCACATTAAATGAGTTCTTGGTTGTACATGAATCACCATTGCAGAACCAATATTTGTGACTTTAAAACAAGCCCACACGCGCCTGTGACCAGCATGGCCCCTGCTATCTTGTTAACAGTCTTTCATATGATTGTTCAGTGTGCTTGCATCTGCCCATTATATTTATTGGCCCTTCCAAAGGAGCTCACAATGTAGTGCTGAGGGTGTTTGAAATGGAGAAGGAGCAAAGGCGGTGAGACAATAACATTCCCGCACTAAGCACAGGTTTATTTATACTGTTAACACTCCCACTAACTACAGTTGGAGACCTACCAGCCTCCAGTTAGCTAATGCCAACGAACTTGGGTGTAATAAGAAAGCCATTGTATTTCTACAAGTTATTTTATATGAATAAAAACAATACAATTAAGTCTTTATTACAGTTTCAAAGCATATAAGAGAGCGTGGAAATTCATGAGTGTGACTCAAAGGACCTTTTATTGTATCGTTCTTGTTGTTATGCAAATTATCAATGTTATGCGGCAATAACGAATGGACTTAAAGGGTGACAGCCACCCACACAGCTCCATCAGTACTAATCAGTACATGTCAAACATATAGAAGTAGACACGCGTGCCTAAGTGCACATAGCAAAACACAAATACAATCATATGAAATGTATTTGGCGTCATTTAGCGTCTGTATGAGATGCACCAGGTTTTTAAGTACTCCAATGGATGGATGGGTCAAACAGACACCTGACTTTTACCCAGTAGTTTTTAGTTCCTTTGGTTTCCAATGTCAAAGTGAACTTAAGTTATATAACAAATATACCAATTTAAACCCAAACCATGATCTATTCATAGACCTAACCAAGTACTTTTTGTTTGAATTCACAACATTAACCACATGTTTAATATTGATGTGGGAGAACGTAAAGATTCTGTGGTTTGCAGAAAAGTATAATGCCAACATTTTATTATATAATGCCGACTGGGTTGATAATACAAGAATGGTACAAACCAGGTGCTATGGCCCTTTGTGCTTTTCTTGCATTAGTTCTATTTAATTTGTTTAATTGTATTTTATTGAATTTGATTTATCTATTCATATGTAATGTGACATTTGAGGTTAAGTCTTTAGCTTTAGTCTAGTCTTTAAAGTAAAGCACTTTATAACTTGACCTTCACCCAGGAGACCATGGTGTACCGTGAGAAAGAAATTTGATCCAAACCATGATCTTTTCCTAAACCAAACCAAGTACTTTTGTTTGAATTCACAATGTTAACCACGTTTTTAAAATTCCATTGGATCCAATTGGAGCATCAAACGAGGCTACCCAGTAGGGATGGGAATGATTAAATGATGATCGATTAATGGTTCTTAAGAATTTGGTCGATCACATGGAATTTTTAATCGATCTGTGTATCTTTTAATTTTAATTTTGTCTATGACTGCGTATCAGTACTCATTGAACTGAAACACGACCGAGTGTTCAGTTCTGCGGCCGTACGTGAATAAGCAAATGAGCTAAGAATTAAGTTGGATAATGCTACAGTTTGCAAACTGAAAGTTGCAATAACAATTATAAAACAAAGAAATACAAGTAGTACAAGTAAGTCTATTAATTTGAGCAAAATTAGCTTGTATCAAACCTTGCTAGCATAAATTACTGATTTCAATTTTATCCCAAACTTATTTAAACACAAAACACATTTTAATATGCAAGATTACTGTGAAAACTAACCTTATGCCTCTTCAGGGGCTAAAACATAAAACATTGAACTCCTTGACGTTATCTTTACAGTACAATCTCAGTCTAGTTAGTTTTACGATCGACAGGAAGTCTCTTTCCATGCTTTCAAAATAAAAGTGTCCGTTATCAAAACAGGCTTTTGCATAGTACTGTATATTAAATGTTATTTTGCGCATGTATGCATGCAGAGATAAATCAATTATTTGATCGTTAACATTATAGATAATCAAGTTGGCAGGTTTTCTTCCAAACGCGCATCCCTAACACCCAGTGTGACAAAAGGTGACAAAGAGTCCAGACAGAGCATTAATAGTATATATTATGTGACTAGTAGATGATGACAACAGTTGCAGCAGTGAAATGTTGGGAATCTACATAGAAGCGTATGATGCCAACATTTTAATTCTGGCAACTGGGTTAGAAAATATAGGGCTATTTAACCCCAAGAAAATGGGTGGAAGACTCCTTCTCTCTCTGTTGCTAAAGCAACAAGAAAATGTCATGCCCATATACAGCCTAGTGAACTGAAACTGAAGGGGAAAGAGAGGGAGATCACATTTACATCCACCGAATCGACTGTGTTTGTTCAAACCTGACATCTCCACCTGTCAAGGAGCTCCATCTGTCCACATGAGTCTTTGATCTAGTCTCAACTGTGGACCCTTACAGAAGGAGAAGTATTTGATTAGCACTCCTCTCCAAACATTTAAAAGTCTGACAATAGAGTGGAAGCCCTGTTTTTAATGGATGTACATGTATTTGTTCACTGTGCTCAAACTCCCCAGCTGCCAAACAATTATCCCTTCAATCAAATTGTATTTATAGCATGGCAAATATATGCCTCTTTACTTGGTTATGCTTCATAGCCACAGGAGTGTGTAATTACTTGTGTCTCATGGTGGTACTGCTCTAATAGCTTCCTCGTTTCATTTGGAGCGGAGCTCATGGCAGGTCTAAGAAACAGCTTTCCCATTGAATCACTATAAAGGTGTGAGGAGAACAGACAGGTTCATTGCGATTATGTGTGAAATTCAAATACCATCCTGAGATATGTCTCTGATGCTGCAGCAGCAACATTTTAGAATAATCCTCATTAACAAATTGTAAATTGATACTTAAATTAACTTAAGTTCATAGTTATTTAACTGTTAACAAGCAATGGAATGATAATGATTACTACTGACTATTGTTATTACTATAATTTCTTATTATAGTAGTTTATTGATGCACAAATTATAATATTTTATACCTTATATTAAGTTTTGTAAATAATTCCCTGTTATATGTGAACCTTTAAGAAATCATTTGTAAAACATCGATAAACATTATAACACTTTTAATAATTGGTTTGTAAACAATCTATTAACATTATTTGGATGGCTATCATAAAGTTGCAACTAATGATTATAATACCCTGTTAATAAACACTTTGTAAAGCATCTATTACTTAATTTAACTTAACTTATAATTTAACTGGTTAACACTTCAGTGGTTTATAATTGTTTTGTAACCCATCTATCGACATTATTTGGACAAAGTGTTTATTAACCATTTAATAATACTTAATACTTAGGATTATCATGATCAATTGCCACTTTATGACAGCTGAATAATGTTTATAGATGCTTGAAAACTAATTTGATAATAAAATACTTAAAACAGTATTTAAAATGTGGGCGTTTCATGTATTAACGATGGCTACTGTAAATTGCTGGTGGAAATAGATGTAGAGTTACAGCATGTATACTGTGATCATCTTTAAATATGTCCAAAACAGGACTTCTTAAAAAATATATTTTAAAAGCATTTAAAAGTGTTTTTGAACACAGAACCAGCAGATAATTGTGTTAATAAACAGCGAAGTTTCCTTCATAATTATGCATCATCTACCACTGCAGTACAATATGTCAATAGATTTCCTGTCTCACTTCCCATCACAGTGAGCACATGGGAATCTTCTCTACATAAAGGAGCTTGAGCACCTCTAAGCCACAAACTGATAAAAGTCATTGCTGGTTATGTGCTGAGAAGGCCTCGTGGGTCTTTTTGATATTTACCAAGTTAATTCTTCCAGGAAAAATCTAGAAAGGTCTTAGAAGATATGAAGGAGATGGAATTTACTGAGATTACTTTCCCTCTGCTATCCTAATATCACCCTGTGTCAGTATCTCATACAGGTCTGTGGAGGAGCTGGGATGTGTTAAGAACAAAAGGGAAATTAGATAAAATCTAAATCTATAATATTCATCAGCTATACTTTTCTTTTTCCCAAACATGTGATTTGTTGTGTATCTGCAGGCTAAGTGGGAGCAAGCAACAGATAAAAGCTGTGCACACTTTTTATAGATCACATAAAATAGTTTTTTTTTTATCACATTCTTACAGGGTGATGAAACACAGACACACATGCATCATGGGCACGGTGTCACTTCCCTGTACAAAAGCTAATTAAACATTTCAGCGCGCATTTGTTTTTGTGGCTTTGCATGCGACTTGAGTGCAGGTGAGGAGGATGAACCATTACAGAGAAACTAATTGGCTTGAGGGAAAGACAGGAAACACAGCAGGGTGTGGACCGCAAAGAGAGAAAGCGGGAAGGGGGAGGGAGAAGAAAAGATAGATGTGAAGGAACAGATGAAAAAAAGACACGGGGTAATAATAAGGGATGCAAAGATAAATAACAGAGATATGAAAGAGAAATGAGTCTTTTCAGACAGCTGCAGAGGTCAGTCTTGCTGTGAGGCAGCAGGTGAATGGAGGTCTCCTTCTCGCTCCTTTGTGATATTGCTGATACACTCATCCCCCTTTTCAAAAACACATCAAGAGCAGGGGTGCAATGCTGTGATAGCCAGCAGCACATCACGCATCTCGATAGTGCTAAAATGACATCAATTGGAACAAGTATATTTCAAACTGAGGCACTTTCATCATTGTTTATCTGGCATGACTCATGCTCTCTTTTTGGACCACTAACATTCTTTTTCAGACGACAAAACCTTTTTGAGTAGCCATATGCAGCTTTTCGTTGATGTTAAGGAAATAGATGCAGCCTCTGTTCCTTGAAGTCAATTTTCTATAACAAGTTGTAGGAGAGCTACTATTCTGCAGCAGCTTCTAGCCATTTTGGTGCCATTGTCTGATCTGCCAATCTACCTTCACCTTTTCCAAAGCTAATAATAGCAATCAAACATGGTTAGTTTGGCTTGATCCATTAGTGCGGTTACTGGCTGCTTGAAATGTAGACAAAAGTCCATAGACTGTAAAAAAGAATGACATCAACTGTTTGAATGTGAACTACAGGTTTACATTAGCAGAACCTTTTATAAAACACTTCTTAAAAAGGCAACTATTTGACATTTTAATGTCCTGTCAAATGGCTCTTTTTCATTGCCTAACAGCTGGAAAGTGACCAGAGACATTGTGAAATGTTATCTGTTTTAGCCCTGGCCTACAGAAATGCCATACCTGTCATTCAGGTAAGAGCAGAGTGCCATCAGTAGAACAACAGCTGCTTGACTCTTGTACTTGTCAAGGACATTTCCTCAAATTAAAAAAAGATTTTTTTACAATATACCCCATGATGAAAAATTATGTATTCAGAAATATTTGCAAATGAACTGATGGTTATTTTAAAAGTGTTAGGGATTTAAAAAAAAAAAATTCAAATCATTATTGCTTTGAGCTTTTGCAAAAACATGTCAGCTTGTTACATTGGTTAATTGGAGGTTTTCTCCTATTCTTCCGAACTTGTTTATTCACACATGCTGAAAAACGTGTCAAAGTCTTCATCTCCTCATTACTGATTCTTTGTTCTCACTTAATCCCATGTATTTTCACAGGATTCAAAAGAATAGCTTGACATTTTGGTAAACAAGCTTTTTCACTTTCTTGCTGAGAGACACATGACAGGGTCGATACCAAGCTCATGTCTGTGTGCAAACCATGGAGCTACAAAGCCAGAGGGTGATTGACCTAGGTTAGCATTAAGAGTAGACATACGATCTTTTAAAAGTTTGATTTAAAAAAGATGAACAACAACATTAAAGCTCTGTAGCTCCACATATATCATACAGTGATGAGGGTGTTATTGATTTTGCCTCTCAGCAAAAATGCAAATAAGTTATTTTTAGTATTTAAAGGAACATAACATTGCATTTTAAGCACGACAATATCAATAATATTGTTGGCTGCTTGGTAATAAACGGGGAGTCTGTGGAGAGGGTGCACAGCTTCAAGTACCTGGGTGTGCACACGGACGCAGACCTCAGATGGAGCGCCAACACCTCAGCGATCGTGAAGAAGGCCCAACAGCGGCTCCACTTTTTGAGGATCCTCAGAAGGATCAACTTAAAGAGGGAGCTGCTGACTGTCTTCTACCGCTGAGAGTGTGCTGACATATTGTATATGTGTGTGTAGTTTTCCAGCTGCACCATGGCACATAGAAAGGCACTACAGAGGGTCATTAACACTGCCCAGAAGATCATCGGTCACCCTCTCCCCTCCCTACAGGATCTCTACAGCACCCGCTGTCTGAGTAGGGCATGCAGCATTCTGAAAGACAGTAACACCCAGGACACCCGGTGTTCCAGCTGCAGCTCTCTGGCAGACGTTTCAGGATGCTTAAAACACGGACAAACAGACTAAGGGACAGTTTCTACAACAGGGCTATAGCTCTGTTAAACTGCACAGTTGACACATTTATGTCGTTTCAGCCACATCGTTTAACATTCATGTACATTCATGTATGACATGTGCAATAGGCTTTATTTTTACTGTAGAACATGTGCAATACGCTTTTTCTCTGTGTGACATGCAATAGGTTTTTCCTTTACAATGTGTCTCTGTTTGATGGGTGCATGCCTTGGTTTGTTATTTATTTAATATTTACTTTATATATTACTTTTTTGCACTGACGGGAGAGCTGTGCCTCAATTTCGTTGTGCTAACATATTTTTTTATACTACTGTGCAATGACAATAAAGACTATTCTATTCTATTCTATTCTATTCTATAGACAGTGACAATGGAACTTCAAAATGTATGCATTTTGATGTTCACTGTGATGGACTAATGAAACAGTTTTTATGTAGTCACCTTTGCTCAGGACCAAATCCTGTTGGAAAACCAAATACGATCCCAAGCAAGTATTTGTACTGTGAACCAGATTCTCCTACAGTATATATTTCCATATATATTTATCCTCTTATGCAAGAGACCCAGTCCCTGCTGTTCTCAACACCAGCTCTTTCTCAGGATCATGTTAAATGGTTAATGAGCTGTGCCGGCTTTCTGCCAGCTGTAGCACTTTCAGTTACAGCTGAAAGAGTTCAGTTCATCAAAACACAAAATCTTCTGGCCGATTCCTAAAAGTTTGTCTGGGTGTTTTTACTGTTTGTGCCAGCTCCAGACATGCTGTGTCTGGGTGAAACACAGATTTAGAAACTTCTGCACTGACTTTGTTTTTCTACAAAGATCTGCCATGACAACCAACTGAACCTGAATATATCTGAGGTTTCTGACTTTGATGAAGGAGTTTTCTCTTTAGTTACTACCCAACTTGGTCCAACAAGTAGACCAAGAAAACCCCTGGCAGTTTAATTTATATATACATATATATATATATATATATATATATATATATATATATATATATATATATATATATATATATATATATTCATTTTCTAACCTGTTAGTTCACTGCGTGTAGTAGTGTGAAGTAGATGACCCTCTGTTTATATCTGGCACTTTGAATTTCTTCCCATGATACAAATATGTCATTATGTCATACAATACATAGACTGAAACTGCCTTCAAACTTCTGCAAGATTTCCACATTTTAGGTCACATTTGCAGTGTGATAGACACATATATGTATGAAAGAAGATTTATGAAAGAAGTAGTCTTATAGTCACCATGATATCACCTGCTGGTTTGTGGACTATTGGTTGTTTTTCTTTAGCCATAAATTACCATATTTGGCCAAGAGGATGGAACTGGAGAGGATGATGCTAAGTTAAAAGCTAATGCTAGTGCTAGCTAGCTAACTTGGTTAGCAAGGTGCATCCTTCCAACGTTAAGTTTGATGAATTAGGATGCTAATTGTGGCTAGTGAAAAAAAATCAGGCTTGATGCTAAATGTGTATTTTAGTACAACTAAACTGAGGAAGACATTTTTAGGCAACCAAAATGTTAAAGTTAAACTTTTTAATCAACTGAAAATACATTAAAGAGGATGGATCAACTTTCAAAGACAAGTTCACAGCTATAGGATACACAATTTCACTAAAAATGTGACCATAATTTACAAAATAAACATCATGCTGTATTAAAGAAGACTTCAAACTGCCAATTTATTCTTTCCCAATACTGCTGTTTGGAACTAGTGGAGTCGCCCCCTGTTGGCCATTAGAAAGATCACAGATTTAAGGCACTTACGCACTGCCTTCACTTTACAGACCAGAAGGTTTTTTGCCTAGAGAGATGCATATTGAAGTCCTGTATCATCAACTTTTCATGAGCTGAGAAAAAAAGCCCTGCTTACAATGCTTTACAGACAATCCAATAGGTCTTTAAAAGGATCATTTATCTTAACAAGTAAAATAAATTTGAAAACTCATAAAGGAATCCTTAATCCTTCAGTTTATCTATGTAATTGAAAATAACTTAAGTGACAATAGGAAAGTGTACATTGTAACATTTCTTGTATCAGAGAGTGCTTTATCACCCCACTGATTATTTAAAAGAAGAGTTTAGGAATCGACATCTTTGGAAAATAATACTTGGAAGGTATGCTGAGGTTTCTAACTAAGCTCAATTTTAATATTTATTTAAGGCTTAAGCAGTTACAAAGAGGTCAGGCATTGGCAGCTAAACTCAGGTATTAAATTGATCCTGCGGATGGATTTGAGAGATATGGCTGTTGGATGTAGTGAGCTGCCAATTGCCTGTCAGCACAACACTGAAGCTTTGAACACATGGCGCGCCTGCCTGGTCTTACTTGTGTTGCTCAAGGAAGATGGAGGGATAAGCAGGCTGATCTGGACTATTGAGACGCAGTCATGGGAAACAGACTGCAGAATCTGTTGCCTTGCCAACCAAGCCCCTCACCGTGCGAGGGTTAAATGTAAAAGATTCTCCACCAAATATAGGTTGCCATCTGTTTTCATAGTGTTTGTATCATATTAAAACATGCAAGAATGCGGTGTAGGTGCTTGGATCAGTGCGCCTTCCAGCATGATCCTGATTTGATTTTAATGTGAGAGCAATATACATATCTGGAGAGTAATTACAAGACCATCCATATGCCTCTGAAGGCTCCGGGGTTTAAAAGCAGGCATATGTAGACACCTCATGTAGCGCATCTTTTATTGCCAACACTGCAGGAAAAAAACAACATATAAAACTTGTTAAAAAATGTTTATATTTATTGGAATTTTGCTGTAGGAGCATTAGCTCCCATTTTATGTTGTTGTCACCTGGATATTTAATGTAAAATGAAGAACTTCTGCTAAACAAGTGATCAACAATTCTTATCATGTGCTTTTCAAACATAATCAGCAGAACGTAGAGTATGTCACAAAGCCTAGTTATCACAAAATGAAAGAAACAATACTTTTTTTAACTGCCACAAGCCCACCCCAGATGATGCCAATTTTAACTTATAAAAAATATAAAACAAACTTACGAAAAATAGCTCAAAAGTTTTGCGGTCAACTTAATTTCTGCCTCTGACTATTAATCTCCAGCCGAGCTCACAGAGATACGGTGAAGGCAAGAAAACAGCAAACGTGTTGCTTAGGAACAGTGAGAAATAACCCTAACTTTTCTTGAAGCATCTGATCTTATCTCCCATGGTGTGCCTCGCTCCGTATGTGTGTATGTGTTGCGGGGGGTGGGGGCTGTGGTCGAGGGAGTCAGGTTTAGCAGAGGTTGTTTCTAGGCAACTGTTTTTTTTTTCTTTTAATATGAAACTTGTTTGTTTTTCTGTTTTCCATCTGTTCCTATTCATTATAGGCTGCTTTTTCACAAATACAATTTCTCATCATTTAGACCTGGTTAACTGGCTCTCTGGTGTATGACTAGCATAACTCTTTGATGAAAAAAAAAAAAGGCAATAAACAATAAAGCTGCTTTCTGCCGTTCGGAACAGTTCCCAACATTCATTACTGCATGATGAATGTGCAGCAATATTTCAATAAAGTAGATCAGAGGTAACCATGTCCTGTATGTGGACTTTCATATTAAGCGAACGCTGCACCAGCTGTGTGGAGGGAAGAAAAACATGCAGAATCTCAACTCTCCATGTCTTAATTTTGATTTGCCTCACACATGCCTGCAGCCTGCACAAAGTGATGTTTGCATATTTGACCTGTAACAGCTGTTGGCTTGCTGCCCAGTTAAGTTCTGCCTCAGATGAGAACAGTTCATTAAACCACAACCAGTGAGCTGTGTTGAGGGAGAGAAACAGACAAATAAACAAACATTTCATTGGGATTTCAAGTGATATCGGACCGGTGGTACAGTTGTTAGGATGACATACAGCTGTGTGTCAAGCAGCTGTGTGAAATGTCATCTTGTGACCTTATTATCCTCACCGAGCTTCATTAATTAAAGGGAGTCTCAGTGCATGTGTGTGTGTGTGTGTGTGTGTGTGTGTGTGTGTGTGTGTGTGTGCAACATATGCATTTTTTCAGGGTATTCGTCCAGCTTCACATGGTGCATTTAACATATATGTTCTCAGTTTCATGTATGATGTATAATTAAAAAGCGAAGACTTGTTCTGCACAGTTCATGTGAGGTAATTAAACGATAATTTATTTCAATAGAGCTAAGTTAAAAAAAAACACTTGCACACCAAATACCTACTGTGATATTTTTTATATACGCTTAGAAAGAACTGGTGGAGTAACAACTAATTACATCGTCTACCTCGTACTCCTCCACACTCAGACGCACACACATACACACACACACACACACACACCATGCTGATTGCACTGATGTCTTTTATAGTAGAACCCCTTTCATTTTTGTTTTAATTGGCTATGTGCGAGTTGTTTAATTAGAGGCTTTAAACTGGATGTTTCAGGTGGAAACCTGTGGCACTTTCTGTGTTTCGTCAAACCCTAATTGAAAGCCTGTTCCTCAGAAGACATTGACTCCACATCACCCAAGCACACTTACTGTGCATGCCAGAATGCATGTGTGCGTGTTGGAGGACAGGCAACCTGCTGCTTTCACTGACAGCAGGAACACATGCAGCTTCCACTTAATTATCCCAGGCAGTTGTTGGCCCTCGTGACCCTGACTGTGCAGCAGGGTTCAGCTTGTAAGTTTGGTTAAATCCTGTTCTATGAACCTCAGTCATGATGGGCTGTTACAAGTAAAACGATATAACAGGAACCCATGTGTGTCATAGGAAAACTAATCAAATTTTTATTTTTATTGTACAATTTTTTTCACGTTGATGCTCTTGTTCTGTCTTGTGTCACCCCTTTCCTTTTCAGCAGTTTATTGTATTCATCTTGTTTTTTTTTTAATGAATGTTTTATTTGTTTTTCAGTTAATTTATATCTAAAGTTTAAGAAAATACATTGTTTAAAAGACTGCTTTTCATTTTTTCTTTAGTTCAATAAAAGCATGATGTTTCCAAAGTTAATAAGTCATCTCAATATTGACCAAATTAATCATGATTATGATTTTTGCCGTAATCAAGCAGCCCAGTGTACACAAGTCCATAATCGAATCATAAATTAGGTCACTAAAAGTAGTTGCCATTCATCCATCCATTTTTCTTTGTTCAAATGCGTTGGTATATTAATCTTTTAAAAAAAAATCCAATCTCAGTAATCTAATGTGACAAATTATGATTATTTAACATTATATTGGAATGTTAATGTCGATAAATCACAAGTAGTAGTAGTACATGTGAGGCCCTTATTTCTTTTATCCATCTCCTCTTATACCTGCCTTACTACAGACTGTACCAACTGGTAACCTGTTGAGTTAGTCCTTTGCGTGTTAGGTCCCACTCCATTATCCAGCCAATTAAAGAAGCAAAATGCTGTTTCATGCGGATTTTAATTAAGGCACCAGTCTGACGTCAGACAACCAGGGTCTATTTCAAAGCAATGTCCCAGAACAAGGACGTGAAAATGAATTAGTCCTTGGCCTATTTTACTTGCAGTAAAAGGAAAAAAATGTGCTCTGGTTTTGTTTTGTTTTTACATTAAACTTATGTTCATAAATAAAAGATGTTCAACTCCTAAAAAAAAAGTTAAAGTTAAACTTTGCCCTCATACTGTCTGTTCTATCCTCTATTTAAAAAATAAAGTCTCAACATTTTGTTTCTTTCTTCAGTCTCAGTCTCGTCTTTCCTACAGATGGACAGTGCCCTCTGTTGGAAGAAAAACATAACTACAGTTTTGACAACTGATTTCCAGCTTATCATTATCAAGCTACATTCCTGCTTTTCACATTGCATTCATTTATACCAAAGCAACAGGAAAAGGGCAGATTTGGAGTATAGTATAATTAAAGTACTTGTATTTCTGTCTACTACTGCCTGTAAATTAAATTGCCCCTTGGGGACATTAAAGTTTTACCTGAGCTTACCTTACAGTGCCATTAAAGTTTCCTAACATTGGCACATCAGTACTGTGTTATCAACTTTTAGACAGAACCGAAGACAACAACGCAAGTATGAAAACAGAATAATTACCATTTTTACATGTGTTTACCTGCTGAGCAGTCTGTAGATCTCCAGTCCAGAAGATGTTGAATTCCTTTTAGATGAGAAAATAAATATTAAGTTATTTTATGTGTTTATGTACTAAATAAATGTGCTGGTCAATGTGGTCACAGCAACAACACATGTTAAAATATGTACTGTCACTGTATATTTAATCGATTAAGCACACTCAGTTCCTGATAGATTAAACACATTTAATATGGTGTTATGGTACATCACTCCCTATACACCAGGCCTGCTCACACTCTTCCTCTCCCTTTCCTACAAGCTTCACATTACCAGGTTTTTTTTGTTTAACATGTTTTTTCTCCAACATAATTACATTTCACATATAATTCTATTTAAATAGTTAACTTTATCGAAAATAACCTTGGCACTTACACCTCATTATCATTCCACTTAATATGTGTCAGTGTGTGTGTTCCCTTGCTCTCTGTTGCTACCACTTGTCTCTAAGGCTGCTGACTCATGGCCCAAACATGTTTAGGCAAGAAGTCAAATGTCCTGCTCCCCAAGTGTTCCCATCACATGGTTGCTCCCTGTGAGGCTGAGCATAAACAATACAGGCTGCTAAAAGAAGGAAGAAAGTCTGCCATTGTTTGCTCTCATTGTCCTACTGCTTAAGGCTTTAAAAACCCACTGTGCAACACCTGCTCAACACAAAACAGCAGACAAGACAAACATTGCAACTAGCTGATGAACAAATACAGCTTTAAAGAACCAGATATTTCTTTCAATTAAAAAAAAAAAAAAAGAGCTTAAAGAAAGTAGATATTGGACATGTTTATTTTTTGTCATGGTGTCACTAACTGTGTGGGTTTCAGCTTAAACCTGTTCTATGCGTAAATGTCAGGGTGGGGACATAAATTATGACACAAATGGGTTAAAGTACAAGTGAGCCTTTCCTCTTTTCCTTATCTTACTTCTGCTTTCATGTACATTTGCCCTTACAAACATCCTTTAGCCTTTAGTCTTACTCGGTCACAAACTCTCACCCATATACAATTTCTTCACCTCTGTTTAGCTAAATGAGTCAAACTATGAATCCACTGCTTTGCGAATGATGAAGGAACGGCCACAGAAACAGTTTTGTCTGTTGAAGGCCAATATCAAAGCCACTGGAAGTAGAGGAGATAGGAAAGACTTGATGCTTCATTGACTCAATTAGGGAAACAGCTGGTGTGATCCCATTGATAGTCTCTTGGGTCTGTGCATCATTGTAAATGTAGCATCTAAATTTCCATTTACACAAATGAGGATAGACCAGGATAAACTACACTCACGTCGAAGCTAAGCCCATTAGACTATGGAATCAGTTGTGGGGACAGGTAACAAGTATGAATGGATGACAATACAGAGATTTATATTTATAAGCTATATTTCAGTTCCCCTACCTTTACTTTTTGTGTATGATTCAGGAGCCAAGGATAATACTGTTCCAAACTGTATATAACTTACTTTAGTGTATTTATACTTGCCACTACTGTTCCATACTGCACTTATCCTATTTATTTATTTATTTATTTATCTATCTATCTATATATTCCACTATTCATGTACATACTCTGCACTTTACTGCCTTTTTTGCACTTCTGGTTAGATACTAACTGCATTTCCTTGTCCTAGTATGTGTACTCTGTGCAATGACAATATAGTTTAATTTGATCCAATAAAGTTAGCAACTAGCTGATTAACTTACAGGTGCACCCATTTCATAAGAGTATCATGGAAAAGTCAATTTCCAGTAGTTCAAGTTAAATAGCCCCAACCAAGTATTGAGTGCATATGGATGGACATACTTTTCATTACATTTCCATATTTAACATGCTTTTTAAAATTGGTCTTTAGTAATATTCTAATTTTGAGACACTGAATTTTAGGTCCTCATTAAATGTAAACCATTATCATTAAAATTAGAAGAAATTAAATCAATTAAGACATGGAATGTTTCATTCTGTGTGTAATGGATCTATATAATGTGATATTTCCACTTTTTGAATTGAATTTCTGACATAAATAAACTTTTCTATGATATTCTAATTTATTGAGATGCACCTGAAGTGGGGCATTTAACAGATACAGAGGGTGCAACGTAAATGTAGTTATTAAAAAAAGCAATGGCAAAAATGCTAAAGCAGATTTGTTTGTGGGTGAAAAAGGAAAACCTGAAATGAAAAAGTACCGTAATTAATCAGGTGTTGCAGTTGCAGCTGCGCACAGGCTGCGCATAAATAAAGTTGCGGTGTGCCTCAGTGGGCGGTGTTACGGTGATAGCAGATCACATGACAGCGGATAGAGGCAGCGAATCGTCCTCCATGTGGCTCTGGAAACCCACAGTGTTGTTCGGACTGCTGGGGAGCAGAGGAATACTGAGAAGTATGGTAAGTGAACACAGCGCGGTAATATATGTTTATCTCTGTATGTGCGCTCTAGTCAAAGTATTTATGTATCCGCTGCTTCCTGTGTGCCGAATAACATGTAGGTCAGATTTAGTTTTTCTATTTTTGAATGCGGTGTCACCGACAAATGTGTCCGCAGCCTCTTACACTAGCTTCGTGCAAAAGCCCCAGGCGTAATGTTTGCGTGTGAATGTCATTTTAAGCCTCGCAGACAGAATTTAACTAACAATTTGCTCCTCCAGTTACTGCTGAGTCACACAAAAACAACTCAAATATCTCGGTTTCTCTGATATGAAAGCGTTGTTGTCAGTTAGCTTGCTGTGCTGTAGCGTTAGCTCTGATAACGTAAATCGATAAGGAGTCCGTTAGTGTTGCTAATAATCCGTGTAATAGTCATATAGTGTTATCGCTCCCGCGACTTTTGACTCAAATATGACGCCACACTTGACCCTTAAGAACCCATGGTGACACCGGTGTAACAAACACTTTAAATCTTCTAGAATATCCCATATTCAGCTTTATGCTTCACCTAAACTCATTAAATCCCTAAACCATGCATTATCAACACCCTGGTGTGGTGGTTATGTGACTTTGACAAGAAGTGACTTCTCCAAAATATGGGTGTGACTGGAAACAGAAATGTGTGTAATCCGTTAATAGGGTGTCCTGTATTGCATTTAACTTGTTCTGACCATATTTCCTGAACAAATTAAAGTCACAAGTTTGATATATGCTATGGAGATGCAAACAAAAAGGCAAATGGTTATTTGTTTTTATTTATTATTGGTTTTTTTTATTATTATTTTGTTACTTAAAGACAAATCTGAAAAATAATTTTGATAAATGTTTTGGAGATGCAAAGAAAAAGGCAAATTTGTGTCTCTGTAAGCAGAAAATGTGTCCAGTTGTTTTTATTTTAAAATAAGAAATATCATAAACATAAATACCATAAACGTCCAATGTAACATATATGTCACATCACAGAACTTTGACATTTAGGGGTAGAATTTTCGAGAAAAAAAAAACCCCATCATAAATGTGTTCTATGTGGTCCAATTGGTCTGTGGTATATCCCCCATAATTTTCCTTTAAGGATAACTGGGTCTGGGTTCTTATGGGTTAAACGAGGTGATGTAAATTGACTTCTAATCTGGAGAAGCTCCTTTATGTGTTATGCTTTTATTTCCTTATTTTTATACAGTGTGGTGAAAGCAGATATTGGCTAATCATTTAGTATTTTTCAGAGCTTTTAGGCTTTTCAGAATACGAATCAGAAATACTTCATTGATCCCAGGGGGAATTGCTTGTCATACAGTTGCTGTATGTAAATTGCTGCTGTATAACAATAGAAATGAAAGTAACATTTTGTTTTTAATGTGCTGTCTTTCCAACTCCTGAGTGATGTACAGTCATGGAAAAAATGATTAGACCACCCTTGTTTTCTTCAATTTCTTGTTCATTTTAATGCCTGGTACAATAAAGCTAAAACTATTTGTTTAGACAAATATAACGATAACAACAGAAATGGCTCAGAATAGTTTAAGAGCTGATATCTAGCCATTTTCCATGATTTTCTTGATAATGATTTTGGTTATTGTAAAGAACCTTACTGTGGGATTTTCAGTCTAAACCTGTTATGCATGTAGCAATAGTCAAGGGTGGGGACGTTCAAGATGACACAAGTGGTTTAAAGTTCAAATCACTTGTGTTTCCTTGACTTGACTTTCCTTATCATTGATTTTTTTTTTTCATTAGTGCTTAAAGATTAATAGGTTAGTTGTCAACTGTTAAATTTATGGCTAACTACTTATAATCAGTGGTATATTAAAAACAAGATATTTGAGGACTTGAATCACTGATCAACATTTACAACTTTTTCTGACATTTTAATGACCAAACCACTTATCAGTCAATCCAGAAAATAATTGACAGATTACTTGACACTGAAAATAATCATTATTTGCAGCTTTTTAGTTATTCTTTTTTTGATTAATCTTGTTTTGCCTATTTCTATGACCTGAGTTCACTCTTGCCCTTTGGTTGTCTTTCTTGGACTCTTGGACTCTAGCCCTATCTTCTGTCTTACTCAATGTCAGTCTCTCACCTATACACACCTTCCTTTTTTTTCCCCTCATGCAGTGTGCTCAGGCTGCAGACTGGCAGAGCGCCAAGTCAATCTACGAATTCTCTGCCAAGGATATTGATGAGAATGAGGTGTCTCTTGAGAAATACAGGTGAAATGTATAGAACATAATTTCCTTGTGGTGTAACAAAGGCTAACAAATTGAAGGAATACCTAACCCTTAAAATGATTGTCAAGGCATGCTTGAAAAACAGAGTTTTCTTTAGAATTCAAGGTAACACAGGGGGAGTAATTGGTACACAAATGGTCATTTTAAGGGTGAAGTATTCCTTTAATGACTGACTAGCATTTGAAAGAACAGCAGTGTAGAGTGTAATATTTCTTGCAGTTGTCATGTTGACACATCACAAATAAGCAGTATTTTGCAGAGTTGTTTTTCTTGTTTAACCTTTTGCTTGTTATGTTCATCCTTGACAGGGGGTATGTGTGCATCATTGTAAATGTTGCCTCTAAATGAGGAAAGACCAAAGTAAACTACACTCAGCTAGTGGAAATGCACGCCAAATATGCTGAGAGAGGTTTACGCATCATGGGCTTTCCATGCAACCAGTTCGGAGGACAGGTAACCAGGAAAACTGCTATTACTTACTTGTAAACTTGCTCTACTTGTATATTGTGTATATATATCTTTTTATTTTTTATTTTTTTTATATAACTTGCATTTGAAACGTAGTAACTTAATTTTTCTGTGTGGCGCAGGAACCAGGGACTGATGCAGAGATTAAAGCGTTTGCCAAAGGTTACAACGCTGAGTTTGACCTCTTCAGTAAGATTGATGTGAATGGAGACAACGCTCACCCTCTGTGGAAGTGGATGAAGGCACAGCCCAAAGGCAAGGGAACATTTGGAAAGTAAGTTTTCTATTTTATCTGTTTAATAAAAAGTCTCATAACATGGATGTTTTTGTAAAGGTGGGACTCGCCATATCGCCCATATCTCAGCAATTCATTCATTTGGTGATTAAAATGTTACCTTAACTGATGGGAATGGACGGCAAAAAATGTTTTTATTCATAATGTTTTGGGTGTGTTACATTTTTTAAAATTAACCCCAGAATTGTAACCCTGTGTGTCATAAACTTCTATTTAGTTTAAATTACTTCATTGCACGACTTTCTTCCTCTTAGATTCTTATTCGCTTTAGCGGTGGTTTCCATTTCCTTCAGTGCACTACACTCACAGAATGGGAGAGCTTAAACAACCTATGAGCAACCAGCATTAGTTTTCTCTCGCCATTCTAGCACCATATATCTGAATTATAGAGATTATAAAAGCTTTGTTGACTTAATAGGTGGTGGTAATGGCACAGAAATCAACACCTGTACATGCTTGAGAACAGAGTAAAGCAGTGCATTTCACCATATGTTGGTGAAAATGAGTTTCATATACAGAGCATACAAATGGATAGTAGCAAAGTTGCTATTGTAACCAATTTGAATTGAGGTTGTGCTTTATAATGGATGAAATTGCAAGCTGTGTAATATTTTCTTTCTCTCCACAGTAACATCAAATGGAACTTCACAAAGGTAATTTTTCTTTTTATAGTTGACACAGTCCCTTTTCCAACAGGTGCATGAAAAATACATGTAACAATATTTTAATGCCTTATTCCCCAACAGTTTCTGATCGATAGAGAAGGACAAGTTGTGAAGAGATACGGGCCAACAGATGATCCCGTCGTAAGTGGCACTCGCTGTGCTTTTAATAATGCAGTGGACACTGCTGACAGTGATCATCATAGTAACATTTCTACTTTTTTCTCTTTGCAGGTGGTGGAGAAGGACCTGCCTTCGTACCTGTAGTGACAACAATAATAATATTGTCTACTATGTATTTATTTGACTCTTGACCTCTCCCATGGACTTGAGGGTACTGATGTGTGTGTCTGGACCAGTGACGGCCTGTCTGTAAACCCAACACTGGGGAGGGCAGGCCTGATGATCCGTAGCGTGCAACTAACTCCCAGAACACGCATACCAGACCCAAAAGACCATGTGAGAGGACATTCATTAGTTTTGCAAAGTAGACACCCTTCACATCTTACTCCAAACTCAGCCATTCCTCTTTCTTATACAAATACCATGTAGTCCTTTCTGAATGTTAAGTGACAAGTTTGTTCATGTGTCAATGTCAGTTTTACGTAAGGTCATAAGATGCCATATTTCACAGATTTCTGAAAAGCTACTGATAGTATTATTTGCACTTAACTTGCCGAATGGCCCATTATTGTATCTGTAACTCATGATTTATCATGTGATGAAATTGGAAAATAAATGCTGTCCGTGACATTAGTTTGTCAACTTAAATGCACTTATTAAAAGTATTTTGAGCTATACTAATGCTCACCTTCTGTCTTTGTGAATGATTACTATATTTAAAAAAAGGCCTATTTGTTTAAATATTTGAATGGTAATGCAAGTTTTACATTGCAATATATATAAATCATTTTATGATTCATGTGGTGGTAATGCTTTGCAATGTTTCTTTTCAAAGTTTTATTTAAACTTAAAATGATCCTTTCTATTGTATCTGTGGGTCTGAGAAAACCAAGTTTACTGAAAATAACTATAGTAATTGTAGGAAATATTGGACATTTCCTCAAGAGTACTGGTACATTTATACCAAAGAAAATCATAGATTTCAATGTATTACTGGAAACTCTAGTCTCTGTACAGTATATGTTCATTGGTATGCTTGCCTGTTGAGGAATTTCATATTTGGTGTGCCCTGAAATAAACAGGCTGGTATTAAAGAATTAAACTAATCAGAAAATTCAACAGGGAAATGTGCAAGATAAGGTGTTGGAATGTAGATACAAGTTAATTGTTTTCTGTAATTTTGGCTTATTTCATAACTTTGTCAGTGGGGAAAATGAGAAAATATTGTACAATTATAGTAGAGTTTTTCCATTTTTATGCTGCTTAATACTTCACTACATTTCACTAGGCCTATTTTATTTTTTTAAATTATGTACATTTATTTGGTAGTTTTATATATTGACAGCTTTACCATTCAAGTGATACCTGTAATAAGGGGTTCCATTACTCTTCTTTTTTTTACCCCCACCAATTTCCCTTACTTTTCGAGGCTGAAATGGGATGCCATACTACACTGAAAAAAATTGGAGTGACATTTACTTAAAAAAAAGCTAGGCAAGTTTTTCCACACAGAAAGTGTTTGTAATCTTTACTCAGGCTGTTTCTAAGTAATTATTTAATAGAACCACTTTTTTTTTTTATGAAAATACAAGTAAATTGCAGATTCACTGATGTCCCTCAATTACATTTTACTTGGAAATATCAACAAATTAAGCCAATGAACTGGTTTAGTGAATATTACTTGGAACGAATGATTCAATTAACATACAAAACTGAGGACACATAACAATCACTAAGTAATGCTCTACATGAAAATTCGCTATCTTAAAGTAAAAGCACTGAATTTGTTTTTCTTTGTAGAATTTATAGAGATGATTGAAATAATTACAGTGTACGTTTGCGGGCGTTCTTTATTAAATATACTATTAAAACACTTCTCCCTCTCCAGAGGTATCATGTATATCTAAAGTTATATGACACCGCTACAACGATGCTGTAACGGTTACTCCTGTCAGCTTAGTAAGATGATGCTGTGGCTGCACGCGCAGCACCCGTTGCGTGAGAGTGATGACGCACAGTAGCGGCGGAGATGATCAGCACCGCTGGCTCTGAACGTGTCGCCGCGTTTCCCCATAAACACCGACAAATATACATTCGTGGAGTTATGTAATTGTGGCAGTAAATATCGAAGAAGACGACATGACGGCACTTCTACATTATTTCGAAACGCAAACCGCCTCATCTCGTTCTCATTGAGGAAGGATACGGCTGCGCGTCGTCGTCAGGAACCGTCCGGGAGATGGACGGGGGGACTGCGGAAACCGGGAATGACGGAAGGACGAGTGAGGAAGCGGCCGCCGGCCTCTGTCTCCACCTTGACCTGGGGGACACCGGTTCGTATGTCTTTCAATAGGGTCGTTTATCGCCGGTTAAATAGTCCCATCATGGGGGGTCTTACTCACATCTAGCTACCAATGACAGCAGGTGCACTGGGGATGCAAGTTGAACATAAGTGGGCAGCATCCTGCCATTAATCAGATCTAACTGTGGCACACAGAGGGTAAAACAATATTTTGCCACTTTGGCAGATACAGGAACATTTTAGTTGGAGGAACCTAAACTGTGGGAATGAATAATAAATTGCTTGGTTAGATAACGGTGTCAAGACTCAAGTCACCGCTGCTGTGTTGTAAATTGCCCATAGTGTCATTGGCTCACTGCAGGCTGGCACAAACACAAGGTGCACATTAGGGATGTGTACACACAGACCCATTAGGCCTGCTGCTGCTGGCAGTAAATGTTAGATCCTACCTAAACGAGTGTGGAGCTATCTATACACACACACACACATATAGTAGTCATTTGTATGTGCAGCATCAGAAGGGCATGCCTACACACGGTGTCATTTTGCCCTTATTTTCAACCTCTATCAGTCTCCATAATTCTTGCCTTCTCTCGCTTCCTCTTCCTCGCTAAATCTGAAGAGTGCTTTACATAATCTGATATGGAATTATAACATAAACCACACACTAATCCCTTGTGGGTATCAATTTTAAGCATCACTGTGGATAGCATGGTCACAAATAGGCTGCGACACAACATGCATGACAGCTTTATGATATTTATGTGTGAATGTTAATGAAGGAAAGCAGATGTGATCATCACTTCATCAGGTCAAACAAGTCGTCTTTGCATGTGCATTCTCATATTTATCCAGTTACATTGGATGTTTGTGCACACATGATTATTATTAAATCCGCCAGATTATGCTTGTGCGCAGAGAGCCTCCGGGAAAAAAAAAATCTACTTCTGTGTTTAGTGTCACATTAATGTCACAGCAACAGGCCGCCACTTTCTCAGCTGATAAGGCGGAGATCTAATCCTCTTTGCCACGACACACACACACAGGCCTTAAGGCATATTCATTTTAACATTGTGACAAAATGTTTTATTAAAAGAATATCTAAACAACCTCTCAGTGAATGTGTTTTACCATGACCATGATCAAAACAAACCATCTTGCAGGTAGCGTGGTGCTCACATAGTAATCAGAAATGCTTCAGTGAGTTTGTCACTGGCAGCTCAGTGGCACATTATTCTGGCCTGACCCTAATCCCTCAGAGACTCTTTGTGTGCGCGCCTGCCCCCGGATACTCCTTCTCATTGTTCCGCCTGACAGGCTTTGTTGCAGTGTTAATCTGCAGGTTACAGGTGTGGCCAGCCGCGTGTGTCCTGTCACTGCATGACAAGGCCCACAAAAAACAAGGAAATTATGAAGATCCACTTATTTTGTTTGTTCACAATTTGTCCAGTACTATTTGTCCACCCCTCAAAAACTAAAGACATTGGGGATGACTTGGTGTCTAACTTTCCTCTGGTGCCACCCTGAGGTTCACTTTTTTTGTGGTTTAGAGTGAAATGTCTCAACAACTATAGGATGGCTTGCCTTGAAATGTTGTACATTATCTACACAGTGGTTTTCAAACTTTTTGTGCCCAAGGCACACCAAGTTGCAAGCATAAATCTCAAGGCACACCATCTGGGCTTTGCACTGGAGTAGCCAGCCAGTGGGGAAAATTAGCCAGCTAGGGGAGATCCGAGGGAGAACGGGGTTTGTGTGAAAACAAATGTAAACAATGTGGTTCAAACGTCACTGAACTTCCGTGCCTCACGGTTTTACACAACTATGTCACTTTCAGTAGTCAAGTCGTCCTCGTAACTACTTCACTTCCAGCATTTACATGCATTTATTTACTGTTTAAACTGTCTTTTATAACACCTTACTGGGAAATACTTTGACCTAAACCTAGATCAGATTCATTATGGGTTGTTTTAGCAGGTGCAAGTGATGTCGACTGCAGTCAGAGGCACTGTTTACACGACAGGTGCTTTAACCAGCTAAGCCACAGCACCTCCATCTAACTCTTTTTGTGTCTAAAGCTAAACAATTTGTGATCGCTTGACAACATTAACCACATGTTTAAAATTTAGGTATGAGGACACAATTATCTCCTGCTGCCACTAGCAGGCACTCATTTTGGCAATACTGCTGTTAGTCATATTGCATTAATAGTGTATGGTTGTCACAAAATTTCACGGCACACCTGAACTTGTCTCATGGCACACCATTTGGGAACCACTGATCTAGCACCATCATCAGGTCAAAGTTTGGATTCATCCAATAACCTGCAAAACATTTCCATCAGCTTCAGCTGTACTTTGTCTCTAGCACTTATTAGTGAATGATAGCATGCTAAAATGCTAAACTAAGATGTCTCCAGAGGACCATAGTACCTTGCTGTCAGGTCTTTTAGTCAAATATGTTAATTATTCTTAGAATTCAGAATGTACCGGTGCAGTACCCAATTGGCATGAACTGATTAGGCCCCTGGAATTGCTGCTTGCATCGTTCTCGAGAACCACTGATCTGCCAGACTTCACACTAGACACAAGCCTACTGTGAAGATAACTGGACGAATGGTTGTTGAGAAATGTGAAGTACAGTCATACATACACACACACAGACAGAGATTCTATCCTTTACAATTAGACAATGCTGCTACAGCACCACCTATTGGCTGAATGGCACCAAATTTGTCATGTTCACTCAGACATCATGATGTGGTTGCAGTAGTTCAACATTTTCATGAGATATTTTTTGTAATATAAGCTACAGCATTTCAGCAAACATCAAGGTCCAGCTATAGCAAAACTGTATAGCGCATCAAAAAGATCATATTAGGTGAGAATTGCTCAATATTTGCAGGAGCAGTAGCTAAAAACAGAATTAACCACAATTAAAAATTTTGGAAAATGTATCTACATGCAGAAGGGCATGGCTTGTATGGATATATTTCGTCTGTACCCACGGAAATCCCCAAAAATGTTTCTGAGACTTACAGTTCAAAAGTTACAGGTCAAAAAAGAAAAGTAATTTTTTATAGCGCCACCATCTGGCCAAATTGCACCACATTTAACACTGCGCTCTTGTGTCCCCATTAATACACCCACCTAGTGTGAAGTAGATCAGATGAACAGATATGCATACACACAGATTCCTTGCTTTATAGTTAGATGACTTTCATTTTTTCATCGCTTGCATGTACAGTAACACATCATTATTAATATGTATTACACTCTATATCATCTATTATTGTAATGAATCGCAGCTTTGGTGATGGTAAACTCTGCTACAGTGTGCGCTATCCTTGGCTTAAAGATTCATTATCCGTGCCCTGTCAGCTGCACTTCCTTAATCTTCACCCCCACACGACCTGAAATTTGCATGATGTAAACCATGCAGTTTATAGTAATGTGAGGTACTATGAACTGTCTGTTTTCCAAATTAATTTCCTTCCTTCCTGCTCTCATCCTCTCTTATACACAGACACAAACATTCACAGGCCAGTCATGTCCTTCATGTCAGTGGGAAAGATTCTTCCTAATCCTCATGTGTGATTGGCCGGTGATACGATCTGGAGACTTTAGCCAATGGCAGCACTCAGATTAGGGGGGAAGTCAATCCAATAGAGTTTTTACCTTCTTGGTGCAAATCTCATGGATCCAGGAATAGAAAACATTGAGTGCTCTCTACCGTGGTCTGACTGCTGAATGTCATGTTTTGATATAGCCAGGAACTTTTTGCTGCATGTCTTTGTGGATTAGCAAACAATTGGTAACCTGTAGGCATTGAAGTTCTCTGCTGGTGAGTGGACCACCAATTTATTTGGTACAAGTTTATAATTTCTTTGGTAAGTTGCAGAATTAGCTTGTAGCTGTATCTGGTGCAATAAATGTATTGTGTGTTTTTAAAAAAACTACAGATAAAATAAGACGCCTGAGCTGGGGCATGTGGATATGTGTATAAAAATGTATCTCACCCAGGTTTTACCTGTTTGTTTTTTTCAAAATATTTTTATTGTCAATTTTCAGAGTAACAAATAACATACATACACAAATAATAATAAAGATAATAATAAAAGTAAATAAATAAAAAACTAGACACAAACTATGACATGTAGGTTTTTCCTGTTGTCATGGAGTAATATATGTTCAACTCAATGGTCAACCAATGTCAGTATTTAGAGAGCACTCTGTCTGCATTGCATAAAATAAATACATGACATACATTTGAAAAAAGAATGCCCAAAGATAGTCAAAATACTTAATTTTCCTAAAAAAACCCAACTTGAATGAAAAATTAACAAGCAAATAGAGTTTTGGTACACTAAATAACAGCCTTTATCATTTTCAAAACATTTTCAAACAGGAAAACTTTTGGATTTTGTACACTTATTCTGAATACGATGCATTCTGTTTTTATCTACATTTACATAGCATCCCAACCTTATTTGAATCAGGTTTGAACGTTATACAGTTCTCTATAAAAATACAGAGAATTTATCTACAGCTTCCATGTTTGTCTTGATGCTGGAGTGTATTCATTTAAATAAAAGGTTTCAGATGTTTCAGGCTAACTTGATGAAATAATCATATAAAAATGCCTTAAATGAAAGGTTGATTTGATTGTGTTGTACCTCACATACTCCTAAAAATAGCTTATATTTATTTCGGTAGCAATCACCAAACTCTGTGTGAGTCTGATACCAAAGTTGGCCTTCGCTGTTAAATCATTTATGTCTAAATCACGCTAAATAATGTATCGATGTAGACATTTCTCAACCTATTCCCCTCTCTGTCTCTATCCACAGATTCAGCCAAGAAGGTTCAGATAACAGAGGTGAGAGGCTACTTCACACTATACACCTGTCTGTCTCACCTGTCTGTTGCTTTCTTCTTCTATTCTTTCATCTGTATTGGTTTGCTGCATGGCTCAGTTCCACACCTCTGACTATACAATATACATTATAACCAGCACCTACATCCCCTATACATTTCCATATGTGTTTTATTTCCTTGTGACAGATGCCGTCCCCATTTGGAGGCCCGGGCCATGAGAAAAAGATCGGCCACAGGAGGGTTGATGCCTCCGGAGAGACAACATACAAGAAGGTAGTCTTTTCCTCTCCATCTATCTCTCTACTTGTCTTTATCTTTTCGCCTTAAACGCTGCTTGTAGGTTTGCTTGGTGTCACGATTTCATCAGCTACGTTCCTCCCACACCTTACTCTGTTGTTCTTTTCTCTGTTCTCCGCCTCCAGACTACCTCCTCTGCCTTGCAAGGGGCCATCCAGCTGGGTATTGGATACACTGTGGGCAACCTCAGCTCAAAGCCTGAGAGAGATGTGCTGATGCAGGACTTTTATGTGGTGGAAAGCATCTTTTTCCCCAGGTGCGTTTGTGTGAGTGGAGGTGTGTTTGTTCACGTGTGTGGCAACTATTTCATATAATCACTTATCTGCTTTTAAACCTCCCCTGGGTCCCATCTTTCTCCATACAGTGAAGGCAGTAACCTCACTCCAGCCCACCACTACCCGGACTTCAGGTTTAAAACCTACGCCCCTGTGGCCTTCCGCTACTTCCGAGAGCTGTTTGGGATCCGGCCAGATGACTACCTGGTGAGATACTTATTCTGTTGCGTAGAGCGTTGGCAATGAAGTGAACATTTACACATCATAATTTGCCTCAGAACACTCACTAATTGTCGTATTATTGAACTAGTAAACAATTGTCAGTTCTTAGTATTAATTATATGGTTAGACTAGAGCATACTGAGGCAGTGTAGGTGGGTATTATTTATTCCAACAGCTATTAGCAACAGGCAACAGTCATTTTTATTAAATTTTTACAATTTGCTTGTTTATAACCACAAAAGATATTATGATATTTTAAATATTTTTATTGTGCTATATATATATATATATATATATATATATATATATATATATATATATATATATATATATATATTAGTGAGAGTCTAATTGATTATAAAATGTATCAAAGCCAAAAATAGCGGGCTAAATATAGACTATGTGAAGTTTACAAAAGCATTCAATTGATGGTAAGTGGAGTTATGAAAGAAAACATGCCCCCTGCCACATAAGACCTCTCCCGCTCTGAGGCTGAACATTTGAACATGAATGCCCATAGATATAAAAATAAACTGTTAACCCAAACACAAAAAAAGTTGCACATGCCCTCACATATTTTGCATGTGAGGGTGCACACATACAGTATGCACAGACACATGCGCTGCACGTTTAAGCTCACATTCTACCTGTGCCAGAGAGAGATTAGCAGACTAAAGCCTTCTTTTTTAAACTCCAAGTAGTAGCCGCAGACAGTCAGACTGGTTTGTGTCTGCATGTGTTTATGTTGGTGGTGGAGGAGGGCAGTACCAATGTGTGTAGTGAAACCAGTGAAAGTAACACTTCCACAGTTAAGTGAGTAAATTCACTGTATATGCTGATACTGCATTGGGCGTAATGTCATAATGTACAGTTTACACTCCTCTAGATGTGTAAATCTTTGCACCCACACCCATAATGCCTTTTTGCACTCAGTACTGTATACACACTTGAAACAAAGTTCTCTTTTTGCTGCTGGTGAGCAATGCCATGTGAGTGGGTAGATGTATTAGTCTTTTGGTTGGCTATCCGAAAGCCTTATTGGATCCAACAATAACAGTGCTGTGCAGCCCTGCAGTACCCATGAAGTGTAAAGTTAGGATGAAACTCTGGCAAAACAAACAGCTCCCAAAAAATGACATTTTCATAGACCTTTACCAGATGGAAAGACTGTTCCTTTAAAACCAACAGAGAAAGTTAGAGATGAATCATGTTTGTGGCTGTTCTATGTTGAAGTAATCTTTTTTTGAGATTGTTTGTCAACTTCTCCAGTTTGAGATCCAAATTCAAATGTATTATGTGAACCAATTTACATGTATTCCAGTGTGTGAACGGATTGTAAAGTTACGCTTAAAAACTGAGACCTTCCACGACTTTCTTGATTGTCTATGACAGTCTGTGATATGATTACTATGTAAAAGACTCTGGCTTTGGGTAAATACAAAGGATGTGACATTTATATGCATGCTTCCATGTGTCTTGCCTCTCTTCAGCTCCCCTGTGACAGTTTGCAACACTAGCTAACATTAGCTGGGAAATGGAGTCTGTTTCTGTCAACAAACCTTCACTACACAAATCTCACATAAACACACCCACACACAAAATCGTATCTAGTGAAGCCCTAGATCAACATCATCAGCAAAATCCCTTCTGCAGTTCACTTAACGGCCACCTGTGTTATTAATAACAATGATTATCTGAAAGTTTCATATAGTATCTTTAAGTCTCTCTTTTAATCCTTTTTGTTCATGTCTGTGCTCTGTCCAGTATTCTCTATGTAATGAGCAACTGATCGAGTTGACCAATCCAGGAGCTAGTGGCTCCATTTTCTACGTTACCCGCGATGATGAGTTCATCATCAAAACTGTTATGCACAAAGAAGCAGAGTTTTTACAGAAACTCCTTCCTGGATACTATATGGTAAGTTACACCATACCTTTCCTCTTCCGAATCAACTCAGTAGCTGTTTCCAAATTGTTAGTACATTATACATTTTTAATATGCATGTTATTTTGATATAATACATATTGTTAGTGTGTGCAATTCAGTAGGAACTATAGATACATTTGTTTACTTAAAACTAGACATACTAAAACTTGTAGGAAGAAATTGGAAAATAGTAATATAATGCGGGCTGTTTGAGGACATGTGCATGCTTAAGAGCAATGCAGCTCCTTAAACTGCGAGTCATCTTTATCCCTGTTGATCCTGCTGTGTTAGTCCCGGTCAGCAGTGACGCCAGCAGGTGACTTTGTAATAGATATAAGTGGAGAGGTTGTCCCAGACCAAGACCAAGGCTAAGTACTCCTTAACAGGTTAAGCATGCAACTGCAGGAGACACAGAGTGGGCTGATGCCTGCAGGTGTCACGAAGGTGCATGCTACTTTGGGTGAAACACATGAAACAAGATGCCTTATTGATTTTATTCCCCTTGTCTCTTTCTCTATGTCTGCTGCATGAACCAGAACTTGAACCAGAACCCTCGGACTTTGCTGCCAAAGTTTTTTGGCCTCTACTGTGTCCAGTGCGGGGGCAAGAACATCAGAGTTGTTGTGATGAACAATATTTTACCGCGCTCTGTACGCATGCACCTCAAGTTTGATCTAAAGGGCTCCACGTACAAGAGGCGAGCATCCAAGAAGGAAAAAGAGAAGTCCAAACCCACTTTTAAAGACCTGGACTTTTTGAGTGACGTTCCTGAAGGCCTCACTCTGGACCAGGACACATACAGTGCTCTGCTCAAAACTCTGCAGAGAGACTGTCTGGTAAGAAAGAAAAGAGGGCGGAGATGTATGAACAGCATTTTGTAAAAGTAGTGGGCAATTTATTTTAAACAGCAGCATAAGCAACCGCACATTAACTATTTAACTGTTTGCTCAGTAGTTGAAGAGCAGAGGAAGAGAAGGGAGCAAAAGTGGCTCATGTATTTTTAATGCATGTGTTAATTTTTGCCATGCTGTGGGCAGTAAAATCAACAATCAACATACATTAACAATGTTGTAAACTACCTCAGAAGCTTGTAAAATATTGTAATACAGTCATGGAAAAATGTATTAGATCCCCCTTGTTTTCTTCAGTTTCTTGTTCATTTTAATGCCTGGTACAACTAAAGGTACATGTTTTGGAAAAATATAAAGATAACAACAAAAATAGCTCGACTTTAAGTTAAGAGCTGATAACTAGCCATTTTCTATGGATTTATCGATAATGATTTTGGTTATTATCAAGAAAATCTTGGAAAATGGCTGGATATCAGCTCTTTTGAGCTATTTTTGTTGTTATCATTATTTGTCCAAACAAATATACCTTTAATTGTACCAGGAATTAAAATGAACAAGAAATTGAAGAAAACAATAGTCTAATATTTTTTTCCATGACTGTATATCATTTTTAAATTTCCATACCGTGTGTCTTTCACGGCAGGTTCTGGAAAGTTTTAAGATCATGGACTACAGTTTGCTGCTTGGGGTCCACAACAAGACCCAAGCAGAGCGAGAGCACCAGCCTCAGGGCTCACCGCCAGGAGGTGGGGATGAAAAGAAGCGCGCGGCTCAGAGAGCCTTGTATTCCACCGCCATGGAGTCTATTCAGGGAGGCTCTACATGCAGGGACACACTGGATCATGATGATACGTAGGTCACCGTTTTATAATGTGCGCCCTTATCATCACGTCACAGTTACAAATCACAGTAATAATCTGCTTTCTGTCTGTAGTATGGGTGGTATTCCAGCAAGGGGTAGTAAAGGAGAGCGCCTCCTGCTGTTCATTGGAATCATTGACATCCTGCAGTCCTACAGGTAGGCGACAATATATGGAAATGAATACATATCAATGTAAATATTCTCAAACCGTATTGAGATGGTTCAACATCAACATTGCGTTTCTAACCTTGTGCCACTAGAATCTCTGGGATATTTACTAAGTTGCTTTAAAGGGGACATTTTATGCTCATTTTTAGGTTCATAGTCTTTATATTTTTGGTTTCTAGTTTCTAGTAGAACATGTTTACAGACTTTATTCATTCATTCACTATCTGTAACTGCTTATCCAAAGTCGGGTTGCGGGGGGCTGGAGCCAATCCCGGCTGACATTTTGGGAGAGGCATGGTACACCCGGGACAGATCAGGCTGACACATAGAAACAGACAACCATTCATGCTGTCACTCACTCCTGTGGGCAATTTAGAGTCACCAATTAAGCCTAAGATTAAGCCTTTTTGGACAGTGGGAGGAAACCGGAGGACCCGAAAAGAACCCACGCTGACACTGGGAGAACATGCAAACTCCACACACAAGCAGGTTTGAATCCAGCTTCTTCCCACAAAAGCCGGATTCGAACCTGCGACCCTCTTGAAAGTCTTAGGTGTTTCCATCATATGCAGGAGCTGCTTGAGAATTTTTAATGAAATATGAAGTTGCAATTACACGACCCCACTGAAGTCTTTCTCTTTATTTTGAGGATGAGCAGACAGTTTTAGAGACAGACTGGTTGCTCGCATTCACTTTACATGCTTTAATGTTCAAATATTATACAAAAAACTGACTTGGTTGCCAAGTGTATATCCACATGTACTGAAAAAGTTCGTTTTTTAAATAATATGTCAGCTTTAAAACTCTAAATTGAAAAATTCTGCTGGTTATGCTTTCGGCATAAACAAAGCCTTCAGAGTTACAGAGTAATGTCAGACATCTTCTCTGCACTTCCAACAAGTCAAATTAATGAATACACTTAGATAGGTAGGGAAAAGAAAGCTGCAACATCCTCCTTAGAACACTTAAGCTTCAGGATTCATGTAAAATGTGTTTAAAATTTGAAAAAAAAACTGCTGTTTGTCTGCATCATCTCAACCAGGGTATCATATTTTCATTGTAATGAGTCCAAAGTATAAAAGTTGATTTAATAATGACATTGTTTTTTCGAATCTCTACACATCACCCTAAACCTCTAATGCCTCCTCAGTCTGATGCACTGCGTAAGGTTGCACTACTTTTCATCAGACAGATTAAATGACAAGGATTTCTCTCCGGCTTTAAAGTCAGGAAATGATGAGGTTTAGGCTGACAGTAATCCAGACGTTATGTGTCTGCAAGGAATACTAAAAGATGGAGAGAGATCACTGGGGAAAAAGCAATCCCAGACTTGTCATACTGTTTTTAATTAAATACTAATGGAGGAAAACATAACAGCTAGTATCAGCACAGGTGTGGATGTGAGAAATATGTGTGGTGTCAAGCATAAAATCTAGTCTTTTAAAACAGATCTTAAGATGCACATCAAAAATGCAAGTGGGACTGGATCAGAGTTGCCAGGTAACCAAAGTAAGACACAGAATGAGTTTAACTAAATAATTCAATTGTCTTGTCTGACAGGATGATCAAGAAACTGGAGCACTCTTGGAAGTCTCTCATCCATGACGGGGTGGGTAGCTTCCATATTACTCTTTTGTAATGTAAGATAATAATCTGTATCCAGACAAAACAAACCTCCATAAATTGGATTTTTGGCCACATTTTAAGTAATAGGTTCAGCACCTGGATTGGCCTTATATATGAAAGTGCAACATCATTAAATTTGTTCTCACTCTGTCTCTTTTTTTAATTAACCTACAGGACACAGTGTCAGTTCACCGACCTGGTTTCTATGCTGAGAGGTTCTTCAAATTCTGCAGCACCACAGTCTTCAGGAAGAGCAGCTGTGAGTTTACAGATGTGCATGAGCCATATACAGTCATGTAAAAAATTATTAGACCACTTTTTTCTTCAATTTCTTGTTCATTTTAATGCCTGGTACAACTAAAACTACATTTGTTTGGACAAATATAATGATAACAAGGAAAATAGCTTACAAGAGTTTAATTTAAGCGCTAAAAGATATCAGCTCTTAAATTAGACTCTTATGAGCTTTTTTTTTGTTATCATTATATTTGTCCAAACAAATGTACCTTTAGTTGTACCAGGCATTGAAATGAACAAGAAATAGGAGAAAACACAGGTGGTCTAATCATTTTTTCCATGACTGTACTTCCAACAATGCAGAATTATTCTGTTTCCTCTGTATTAATTATTCAGACGTTTTACTTTTTGGAATGAGAGTACATGTGAACTATCCCCTGCTTTCACAGCATTGAGATCGTCTCCATCTAAGAGAGGACGAGGGGCTCTCATGTCCAAGTCCAGTGCTGGTTCCACTGGGCAGCGTCCCTCACTTACTGATGAGAGGCAGGAAAACCTGGACAACTTGGAGAACCTACGAGGAGCCCGCAGCTTCCCCATGCTGGAAGACAATGGTAGTTCACTTGTTGTAAACTCCATAAGTCCACAATGATATACAGTCATGACATTTTACACAAAGTGGTTTTTCATTCAAAGTGCAAATGGGATGTGCTCAGCCCTCGTGCCTCACTTTAAAAAAGTTGTTCCTAGAAGATGAAAATGTACAGTATACATATAGTAAACATATTCAGTACTGTGCAAAAGTTTTAGGCAGGTGTGAAAGATGCCTGTAAAATAAGAATGCCTTCAAAAATAGAAAAATGTTAATAGTTAATTTCTATAAATTAACAAAATGCAATTATTATATTGAAATTATTTTCCACTTTCACTGAGTGAATTTTTTTTTACCAACTTAAGTCCTGATCATAACTACCAAATATTCACTCTTTAAAAAAAATGTAACCCTTTAAAAGCAAGTTTGTTCAAATAATGCCACTGATGTTTTTTTTCTTATCAAAACAGAATATTTTTGTATACTAAAGCGTCACACTGTTAAAATAATCGCCTAAGTCATTTTTGTCAAAATTGTTTTTCTTGCCTAAATCATCTCCTCATGACGCTGGCCACCTATGGTAAAATTGCCTACATCCTCAGTTGATCAGATCATGTGATTTTACCCCTTTAAGATCATCACTTCTTTGACAATTTGCCACATTCATAGGCATCAGATAAGAACCCAACAAAGAAGAGCTAGAGGGAGATTGTTTAGTTATCAGTTTAGTTTATCAGTGTTTTATTGTTGACACTAATATTGGTAACACTTTACTCTAAGGTGTCTACATAAAAGTGACATGAGCGTGTAGACACCTTCAAAATAAAGTGTTACCATATCTTGCTTAATTCACGAAGGCATGTTCAAAAAAATGCCTAAGTCATTTATTTATCTTAAGTTACATTATTTACACACAGTGTTATTACTATGCCAATAGCCATCCTTTGTTACATCCTTTTTGAGTGAAATGATCGATAAATGTCATATGTTACAGTTTTGAGGACATTTTTTGTGTTTCCTGTAAAACTTGAAAAAATGAGTTGTGTTTATTTTAACAGGGTGACGATATGCTAGTATAGTCTGGCATATGTCAATGATGAGCAACAACATTGATTTTGATGCTTATATTTATTATAGGAGCTGAGCTGAGTTGAACTTCCAAAAAAAGCCTTCTTCAAGGCAAGCTGCCCCGATCAAAACCAGTGAGGAAATTTCTGTGCAAATTAAAATAAAATAGAAAATAAAGAGTGAACTGGTGAGTGCCAGTTCTCCCTTGTTGCATTGTGTCTGAGCTTGGTGCACTATTAGCTTTAATTGTCTGCAGCTGAGAGCCCCATTTTCTCTTTAAATGAAATGAAGTGAGCCTTTATTGATCCCTGTGGAGGAATTGCAGCGCAGCAGCAGTATAGGAGCAACTGAATCAAAGTAAAAGTAAAACTTTCACAAATCAAGTCTTGATTTTCACTCATATATATTTAGAAAAGCGTAATGTTAGGTGTAGGAGCATGTACTACCCACATCAATACTCATAATGGAGGTGAGAATGTGCTCATATGAAGTCAAAGTCATGCAAACAACCCCAATGTCCAACTGAATTTAAAACTCTTTATCACATGTACAGCATTGTTTTTGTAGTATATTTTTATCTCTTGCATATTTTTCATGATCTCTCTCTTTATATTTCTTTGTTAATTATGTACACCAGGGAGAGAGCCCCCCTGCACTCCTCCTTCCTTTGAAGATGCTACCACAGCTTCTATCGCCACCACGCTCTCCTCTAACAACTCCTTACCCACCACCCCCTTCGATACACCAGAGCACCCACGCTACAGGAGACAAATGCTTTCCCCGAGTGTGGCCAGGTGAGAATAATTGCATGAATATTCAACGATGTATCGTTAATGATGATATTGTGTGCGCTCTTCTTTCTTGCTGATATCACACCCTGTATGGTGCTGTATACTTTCAGAGCACAGAGAGAGGTAGTTGAGGTTCATGGGGAAAAGCAGGACACCATTACAGTGGAGGTGGAGCTCAGGTACATAAAGCAGTAACATGCTAGTACAATAATGTCCATATCTGCCTGTGTAAATGTATTCTAACAGTGTTTTTGTATTCATACAGTAAAATCCCAAAGAGCACGGAGCTCACACAGATGACAGGAATGACCTCTCCCAGCCATCTGTCACCTGATCATCAGCCTCATGCCATCCCTCCATCCACCCCTCCCTCTCTCAGTCCATCCTCTGCACATTCCTCCTCCACTCTTCCTCCTTCCACTGTGCCCTCCTCCTCCGCTGCTCCTTCAACCGGCCAATCATCCTCCACACTTTCTTCATCCATCCGTCCGTCCACCAAACCACTCACCTCTCCTACCACTGCTCAGTCTTCCGCTCATTCTTCTCCAATCTCTCCGTCAGCTGTGCAATCCACACTTCCCACTTCAGCTCTGAACACCTCCACCCTCCCACCTGGCTCAGCATTTACTCCCATCTGCCCTGCGACTTCTCACTCCTCCACCCAGAGCTCCTCTCACCATCTCCCCTCGACCCCTCCCGCCTCCCACCCTCCGAGCCCCCAGGTGCCTCAGCAGGCGCCGCGCCCAGCGTGCAATCAGCTGTCTGTGTCCAGCAGCCACAACTCACTGGATGGCGAGGTGCAGGTGTCTGACATCTACTTTGTAAGTCCCCATTTTCATGTGTCAGTACTTGTGTCTTTTGGCTAAAGATGTTAGAAACTAGATAATATGCCAGTTTTAAAGTAGTAAAACAGAACAAAATTAAGTGAAAGTTGAACTGCAATGAGCCTAGAAAACAGACAAAGTAAGACTTATTATCATCTGTTTTGAAAAAGCTTTTTGTGTAACAATGATTTTTTTTTTTTTTTAAAGAGGACCTATTATTACATTTTCAGATTAATTCATACAAGTAATTTGGATCTTTAAGCCCAACTCCCCAAATAGCCCAGTGTTCTCTGATTGGCCATATTTCTGGGTCTTCTCTGTCTTTCTTTACTGTGAAATATCACCAATAAAGCTTATAAACCAAAAGCAACACAATTTAACAAGTTCCAGCAGGAATGTGATCTGAAATTAGGGAGAAATAAGCAACATGGCAATCGAGACTACATGTTTCCTTGATGTTAGCGTGCAGCTACATAATGAAGCAGTAGAATAACTGGAACAGTTCTGTAGCAAAGAAGCAAAGTAGCAAAAAAGCTTCTAGGCAAAAAAAAAGCTTCTAAAGCAAAGACTACAAATTCAAATATGATCCCAAATTTGTGAGAAATTAACAAAGCAGACCATATATAGGAACTCGAAAAAAATATACTGGAATCAAAGTGTTCAAAACCAGTTTTTGCTCACAGGGATACATGTTTACTGCATTATTTGACACTATGGCCTGTGAACATCTGAAATTGTAACATTATGTAGATGAGAGGAAAAAAAGGAAAAGCATAATAGGTCCCCTTTAACTGGACCTACTGTCTTAGTACACGTTATTACAAACTGCTCAGTGCACTGGAGAAAGTTCTCTTTGCTGTTGTTTTGTTGTTCGCCCTCTTCCAGAGAGTCAAGATCATTTTCCTTCTCCTGTTTTTCTTTGATCTACTGGGTCTCTTGCAGTGGCCCAGTCAGGACAGCGTGATAGAGTTATGATGGTGAGGGGGGAGTGTGCGTGCGTGTGTGTGTGTGTGTGTGTGTGTGTGTGTGTATGCGTGTGGGTGTTGCAGTGTGCATGTAATATGGGGCTGCTCTCGCTGTCCAAAATGCTTTTTTCCAAAGCACAAGGCTACCACTGGTCATATTCCATGCTTTTTTATGTATCAGCAAGAAACACTGGGGCTGTCTTTACTGCACAGCATGATGTATTTATATCTGTTGATCTGCATTCATGCATCCTGTCACTGTCATGCATCACAATTCTACATAATTCTCTGTCTTTGTTTGAATATTTTCTACACCATTCATTTTCTATTTCTCTCTCACTCTCTCTCCTTGATCATAACTGCTTCCATCTTCCCTCATCCTCCTCCTCCATTGTGTAACAACTCTTTCAATTCTCTTCATTTTCATCTGCACACATTATGTGCATTTGTGTGTCCATCCATCCATCAGTATGCAGATGGCAGATATTGGGTGTACTCTCCAGTTCTTGGCCGTCGTAAGCTAAACTCTAGCTCAAGTTACAATGTAAGTCACCACCACAGTAGTTAGGAGTCATTTGTTCCATTGCATTGCTGCTTCTTTTGGGACTTTATCCCAAGCACAATTGCTTATGGATCTTCAGAAGTACTTCAAAGTAAAGCTACAGTGCATTTCACATGACTTATTTAGTGTTAAAGTCTGCAAAAAAGACATTGCATATTTATAACTGTAGCTTCTGAAGGGCCACCATGTGCATTTAAATGAAGCATGCATCTTTATGTTAGAGTAATTCAAATGTTTCAGGACCTGCAGTTACTTAATTTAGTTAGCTTGCATTAGCTTTGTGCTTTTAGTGATCCCTCAAGCTTCCACTCAAGTACACAAGCTGATTAATGGTGTCACTGTTTGTCTCAATGACGCTGGAAATCAGCTGTTTATTAAAGTTGAACTTTTCACATTTTTAAAACCCTGAAAAACCATGGTTTCAAATATTCAACATTAAATATTCATTACTAAATAAGTAGCAATTACGTTAAAGTTTTGGGGTGAAAACAGTCTTATGAATAATTTAGTGAGTTGTACTGTCATTGGGACTGTGTGGCTGTGGTTTGATCTAATGGGCATCATAAGCAAACAGCCCCAAACTGTCATCAGATTTTAATTAAAATGTTTGTAAATTCAGATTAATGCACAGCACACTTCAAACCATTGAGAAAAGGCAAATCAAGAATTTAAATAAAGACATTTCTGATGTGAAATTACCAAAACTGTTCTGAGTTTGGCAGAAAACTGTGTGTTGAAAAAAAAATCATTTTAAAGTCAAATTTCATAAATCTTTTCCAGAACATTCAGATTATGTCAACTCTCCAAACGCAGCCCCTGTTGATTTTCCTTAGAAAATCGTCCTCTTAAGAATAATGAGCAGAGAAATACCTTTATAAGTGGATCTTTCCCCAACTCCTGTCTCATTTGCCCCTTCTTGTCTCCTCTCCTCTTCTGCTGCCCTCTGCTGGCTGTGTTACAGCAGAGTCAGGAGGATCGGGGCTGGGTGTACTCTCCTCTGCACTACGAGTCCAGACGGGGCTCAGATGGGGAGAGTGAGACAGTAAGTGTCTAATTAATTTGATATTTACCTTTAAATCACACCTTAGAGATGAGTTATGAGTGAACAAACATCTATTGGATTTATTTGCTATTATGCATGTATCTTTTTTTTAACCAATTAAAAGTCTCATTAGAATTAAAATCTCCTTAACCTGGCCAAGAGGGACACATAAACATTGTTATAACGAAAAATAAAACTGTTTAAAAATGTAATGAGTGAGCCCAAGATCCAGTTAAATGAAACAAAGAAAACAGTCATAATGCATTCTTCTGTTATCGTTTCTCCTACTGATCCTCTCCCTCTCTCTTTCAGTAACTCACAGTGGAGACAGCAGTGATGGGTGGAGCCAGAGGCTGTCTCCATATACAGAAGCTGTGAGGTTTTAATAACAAAGCCACCAGGACATTATGAGAATTAATGCTGGCTGGCCAAACTGCATGTGGAGGCTTGCTTTGCCAACTGAGACTGAAGGAATGAACTTCGAAGCATTCAAGTATACAACAATACAATCATTCATGCACCCACATACATTCAAACAAAAATATGACTCAAAATATTATGCAAAAATAAATCATAAAGCATCAATTCCTGGACGATCTGACTGACATCAAGCGGAGAAATGAAGTTAAATCAAGCGGTACAATCAGCTGAGTGGCACTGTGAATGGCATTGTTGCAGCCCTGCTGCCGGCTGCCGAGGGTTTTAGTGTTCATGAGTCACGCTGCACTGTGCCAGCTCTGGCTATGCAATATGGACATATATACGTGTTATTGACTTCTCTTTTTGACTAATGCATAAACTTCAGAATTTATTCATGCAGTTATTTTTCACTAGGGGCATGTCAAAGCTGTATATAATTTTATTTTAGCACTTTATCAATGTACATGTGGCTGGAATCGTATATATATGTTTTAATATTTTGTCAGCAGTTATTGTTTGAAATCACTCAGTTAAATGTTTGTATACACAGTGTTCTGTTTGTCCAGCAGTGTGTGGTGGTCCACATATCTAACAATGAATGGTTGTGTTCAAAATGCCTTATTGACAAACTCTTATTTTCATAACTTTTTTTGATATTTCGGTCACATGGAAAAACAACTAATATATACATATATAAAACTTAAAACAGAGTATTTTATCGTTTTATTGTGTGTAAATCTTGGAAGCAGAGTTAAAACAAGAGAGCAACCATGCATTTACATGTTTTCAGGATTTAGAACCGAGATATGAAAAGACAAATTGAAAAAAAAAATCGAATTATCTTTTGTAAAGTGTAGATAAAGTGTGTGTGCTCAAGCACATGCATGTAAGTCTGTACGTGCCCTTATGTCTCTGTGTGTGCATGTGTTTGCATGCATATTGATGTGTGATTGGGAGACATGTTTCTGTCCTGCCTATTTGTCAAATCGTCAAAAGGTGTAACCTCCCATTTGTTGTTATAAGACCCAAAAGAAAGTCTAAACCAGCTATAAGCATGTTGGCTGTGTGAGAAAAAGGAAAACAACCATGAACGACCAAATTAAACAAACTGAGCTTAACTGAAATAACCTCAGATTTTTATTCAATTATGTAAGAAAATGTATGTACTGTTGTCGCAGGCAGTAGTACCCTCCTCCTTCCATACATGGCGAGACTTGACCATAATTAGACTTCCTGACTGTGTCGATAAGCACTGCTGTAACATATTACTGTTATTTGAGTCTGCTGAAGACAACCTGCCTGTTTGAAGGCAACAGTGTTCGTAGCTTATCACTGTGTAAAAGAAAATAAAAATTATATTGTGTATATTGTGTTTTTGTAATATTTTTGTAAACTATCCAGATTCACACACCAGCTGAAAAAATAGATGTAAAATAAAGAAAAAAAAGCCAATTTTAAAATGTATAAACAAGCACCTTTTTGATCGATTTTCACTTCAGTGCACAATAAATATAAATGATTTTGCCAAATTAAAAAAGTTTGAGATGTCTTATCAAAACAACCCGACAGCAATCTGATTAATATTCCCTTAACTGCACAAAAAAAACATGATTAAGGAAAATAAATCAAAACAGAGATTTCTGTTAATGCAAATGAACTCTATTTGCTAAATTATTCCACTAGATGGCACCACAATATCTCAGAAGGAAAGTGCAGTTCCTAACATCCTGTGTGCAATCTCATACAGTATTTTCTGCAACTTAAAAACACAAGACTCTTAGTTGCACTGTAGAATGAAATTGCAAAAAGACATATGAGTTGGCTATAGCCCATTATTCTTTTTTATTGTGTTCATGATGGATCATAAAAGGGAGGCTCATATTTAATGCCTTATACTTAAACCCCCCACATCACAGTGACATTTTAACACACGCAAACATAATGATATGAAATCTTGATTGCTTTAGCGGAGCTGGCATTTTATTTATCTGCGCAGGCTTTGCTGCTAAAAATACGCTGGAATAAAACAGACAAGGATCACTATGGCTTCAACCAAAAGAGCCCATTGGGATCCTAGTTGGCTGTCTGCAGTAATACAGATTCTCTCTATATATACACTCACACAGAGAAAAAGTTAATTTAGTAAAATAAAGTTGAATCAAGTAAGAGAAAACATGCACTGTAGTCCACCTAAGAACAAATCACAGTGTGTGTTCTCTTCTCTGTATTCATCGTGTGTGCGTACACATGCATTGCTGTGTGCATGTGTGTGCTTTATGTGTAAGCCAGATTTACGAATGTCACTCAGGGTGACAAGTCAGCCATGTCGGGCCATGATGGAATGTGTGATGGACAAGGATCAGCAGCCACCTGACCAATTGTCCTGGAATGAAATTGTCCCTCTATTTTTGTCCTTCTTCCTCTCAAAACACACCTAATCCTCCAGCTTTCTCTATTCCCTCTTCCTCACATTCAGCCAGCAGGGCATTCTTTCATCAGCCCTATGGTGCAAGCGATTGACTAAATTAAAGAATTATTAAAGGTTACGGATGGTCCTATTCTGAAAATCCCATGAAACAACCATTGTACCCAAAACCTGATATCCAGTAGCCTTTTCCTTCCATTGTTGCACAGAAAAAATCAAGTCAATGAGCAACACTGTTAAAATGGTTAACATGTTACTTCATTATGATGAACATGGGTATAGGAGTTTATTTATAGTCTCTCTCACACATATACACCGTAATACTCACTTGAGCACCACATGTGTATTAATCCGCAGCTGCAAATAGTCTCCAGCAAAAGCACAACTGCATCTCTTGAGTAACATTTGCTTGAATCACAGTCCCCAGCTGTTTTAAGAAATTGGTTTGTACCCCAAGGTACAAGGTAGCTGCAGGTAAGTAGACAGAAAAAAACAAGACTGGTCTAGTCACTGTGTGGTTTTGGTGAATCCAAACTAACCCTTTGAAACACCAAAGTCACACAATAACACAAACAAACTAACCGATCAAGGCAGCGGTAGACCAGCAACTCTTGTGTTTTACAAGACAAAATTACTGCTTTTGTCAAAGAAGTCTGTTGTCTTTTTCCTTGTGTAAACTTAAACAGTGCTGTCTGATAAAATTAACTTCTGTGCCAGTACTCCTGCCTGCTTCTCCAAACTGGCAGCATGCCAACCATCATTTACTGCAGGTAACACACTGATACATTACAGAGATAAGTACCTCACTGAATCCCACTTCAAAAAACTCTGAACTATCACTTTAAAGTGTACTGAAGTAGCGTATCATACGGTATGGTTAGGATGGGTTTGAGAAAAAATGATCAAGGACTCGATAATTTCATAAATTCAACAATATATTCAGGCTATTTTTGACTATTTGTTGTTCAGAATTACTCATCCAAAGTGTTATTGTTCTACTTTAGTCACATGCCAACGCACACATGGTCCTCTCTGGGTGGAGTTTGCATTTTCTCCCAGCGTCCACTTGAGGCTGTTCTGATTTCCTCCCACAGTCCAAACTCATGCATGTCAAATGAAATCGGAGGCTATAAAAGATCTGAATGTTTGCATCAGACACCTGTGACTTTAAACATCATCATATTGATTAACATTTTAATTAAGCATGAAAAAAAACTTTATAAAGGAGGCCTATTAAAATAAATGACCATGAAGGCTGCATTCTAAAGTTGTCATTTTAAAAGATTTCATGAACTTTAAGAAAAATCACGGAGCACTGCGTCTGTACCTGGGGCAAAGCTGAGCTTTCATCTGCAGGACACAAAAACAAATGCCTTTGTTCCTTCAAAGGAGAGAGGGGCGAAAGCCACAACAAACGGTGTGTGTGTGTGTGTGTGTGTGTGTGTGTGTGTGTGTGTGTGTGTGTGTGTGTGTGTGTGTGAAGAATAGACAGGAAAAAGGAATGGAGAGAGAGAGAGAGCAGAGAGAGATCAAAGCAGGGGGTATGTTTGTGAATCTCTGTGTGGGAGGTGAAGCCTCACCTACCCACAATGCCTTGCCTCAGTCCTTACAGCCCACTCAGGTTTTTTGGAGCATCACTTCTCTTTGCAGCGAGCGTATTTTACTACCTCTTTATCAATCATCTCCAGCTTTTCTCAGAGGAAGCTGTGACTTGGTGTGAACCAGCAGTCCACCTCTGATCTGTGACAGATAACCTGCGTCTCCCACACACACAGGTCAACATGTGTGTTTCAACCAGCACACAGAGCAGAAAGGCTCTCGGTGGAAGATACTACCGCTAAGTTGGATCAGAGCCCATCCCCCATCTTCCAATCTCATGAAGAGATCGAAGTGTCTCTTTTTAACTCAGCGTGAGAAGCTGCAAACAGATGTCTGTCTGTCCACACAGAGGGAACGCCGTGCCCTCTCACACACGGATGAAAAGCCATGAAAGTCTCAGTGTTGCGTTGTCAGTGTCTTAAGGCAGTGTTTATCTTTGGCAGGCTGAAGAAAACAAAGCCATCGATTTCTAATCCTAATCCCCTTCTACTGCTTCTCTCCTATTGATCATCTATCCATCCTTAATGAGATGGAGGGATAGAGGGATGGAGGGCTGATGAAGGACAAAACTTTCCCTGCCGGTGTGCTGCCGTCTTTTCCCTCCACCCATCTCTTTTCAATCAGTCTCTCTCGCTCGTGGGGCTTTCACTGACCTGACGTTCTTTATGGTGGAATGGAAAATAAATGCAGCCTTGGTGCTTTTGTAGAGGTTTATCAAACCTAGAGGCTTGCAGAGCTGTGGAGGTTTTTTCGCCGAAATATTGAAATTGGATGACATGGATGAATGCGCAAAACACACAGAAGCACATGCATGCATACACAGTGTGAGAGTATTGAGTTCCAGTCTGAACACCACTAATGGTATTCCTGCCTGTGTAGTACCATGTCTCTGAGTCAGTGATATTCTCTGATGATGACCCGTTCCCCCTCGGCTTTGCTTGTACAGAATCATTCTCTCACCCACCTGATCTTAAAACAAATATTACTGAAGCTGTGAAGTAGATGATTCCCTTTTGCTGCTCCTTGCACGTGATCATCTATCGTCTACTCACTCTAGTCCAAGCCTCTGTCTGATTCAGTGGAATTGGATTGATGTTCATGTTGAGGGAAATCAGTTCCCTTAAGGGGCATTTTAATCTTCTTCACTGCTAACTCTCATTGATTTATCTGTGCTTTTTATTGGCTTATTATGCTAATCTATTGAGTTTATATGCCACAGCAGATTTTTACAGGTTAGGCAGATACTATGCAACCGTGTCTGGCTCAACAATGCTATCAGTTTTGTTGTTTTTTTTTAAACTAACCACAGAGTAAAAACTTCCCCCCACACTCCGCACTCCATTTAAACACCACGATCCAGTAGTCTAACATTACATTTGGACTACAGGTGCATCTCAATAAATTAGAATATGATGAAAAAGTCCATTTCCAGTAGTTCAAGTCAAATAGCCCCGACCAAGTATTGAGTGCATATACATGGACATACTTTTCAGAGGCCAACATTTCCATATTAAACATACTTTTTAAAATTGGTCTTTTGTAATATTAACATTTTTAGACACTGAATTTTAGGTCTTCATTAAATGTAAGCCATAATCATAATCATAATCATAATCATTATAATTAGACAAAATTAGATAAATTAAGACATGAAATGTTTCATAATGTGTGTAATGGGTCTATATAATGTTTTTTTTTTACTTTTTGAATTGAACTGCTGACCTAAATCAACTTTTCTATGATATTCTTATTTATTGATTGAGATGCAGGTCTGTAGCGTACTATCCATTTGAAACACCTGGATCTTATACAGGATTTACACTGACAGGCTTCAGTCTATGATCACACCCTGAAGGACAATATAAACACCTGTAGATGTCTTCTTTAATACAGGATTTACAACACATGACTGTAACAATACTTTCAAGGACAAGTGGCTACAATATAGCATTATCATACAATGTTTAGGTCAGTGGTGAAGCACATACTGCCCCACCTCCTCCAATACTAATAACTTTATCATACAATCATATTCACACATACTCACTCACTCACTCACTCACACACACACACACACACACACACACACACACACACTGTGATCACTTCGTACTGCTCTGCATAGGTGGGTCTATAGCCAATAATAAAACTGCCTATATGTAACCTAAATAGGGTTGAGAAATTCCGGAAATTTTCAAAGTTGGAAACTTTCCATGGGAATTGTCAAGAATTTATGGGAATAAACAGGAATAAACTGGGAATTTATTGAAGGTTGGCCATGAACAGGGAACTTAAATATATTTGGGGAAAATACATTTTAGTATAATCTTACCAAAACAATTTCATGCAAGTATACTTGAATATCTCTGCTATTCCTCAATCACATGCACATAGCACACTGCACACTGCACACTGCACACTGAGGGTGGGGGGCATTTAACTTAAGTTTTGAATGGGTGGGTTGGTGGTGGTGGTGGTGGTGGGGGCGGGGGGTGAGTAATATTTAACTCAACGTTCATGTTTTTGTTGTTCAATTCAACTTCTCAAAGTTCAACAGGACGTCAATCACTCACAAAGTCATGACAACCACATAAACAACAGGAGTACTGTATTTTCTCTGAGTGACGACAGACTCGGCGCGTTGACGGCTGTGTTACCATACCATAGGCATGTGTTGGCCCACCTTATACACCGGTCTTCTTTCTGCTCTTTCTCCTAGAAAAACCGATCCACCGCATCATTAAAGTCCCATTCAGACAGTATTCCGAGTTTTGACAGAGTTCAAGTTGATTACGGTATTCATCTTTGTTTCCAGTTCAATTTAGAATTTTTCAAAAGTTCAGACATGCCGCAGTCCAAAATCTCCCGGTCACCTGACCTCTCACCGGCACTCATTGACACATCCAGCAACCAATCAGGAGAGCTTTCTTATTTCAAAAATAAAGTAGCGCTTCATTCATTGGTTCGTAAACAGACACAGACGCACTCAATTATTCGATCTTATTAACCACCTGTTATGTTGCGGGTAAAATTTACCCATTTCAAAGTTTAAAAGTCTCAACAAAAAATGTTTTGGGATGAAACTTCTTCTGTTTGGCTTAATAAGTGTAATCAACATAAAATGAAAATGGTTCATTTCACATATCAATGTCATGTAAAACCATTGTATATTATATGTAGGTATTTCCAAGGTACATAAAAAAAGTTTTAACATGCATTTTTTATAAAAAAAAAAAAAAAAGTGAATTATCCTCATTAACCCATGATCTGTGAGAGGTAGAAGAACACCATTCTGCTAAATAATGATTAAAATGGTTAGTAATGGAGTTAATGATGAAATATAAACAATGCTTATTGGGATTTTTTTGGTTTCTGACACTTTTGGGTAATTAAACATGCCCAGGGTCAAATTGACCCAAAAATAGTATATTGCTGTTCCTGAGAAACGAACATAACAGGAGGGTTGAAAAAAAAAAGAAGAAAGTATGAGGCCACAGTTGGTGGGTTTTTTTAAGTCACCGGGCACCAGCCCAGTCTGCCGGTTGTTAATCCAGGTTGATATTACCTTTTTTAACCTATTCAGTTAAAACAGGCCTTTGCACTAGCTATTTGTAAGTTCTCTCTGAAGCTAGGTTGTCCAAGTCTAAATGTTACATTAAAACTAGTGAGTTTGATACTGAAATTGTGCTGATGTTTTGTTGCACTACTGAGGCTCATTTTAGCCTAATCTTAAATGTTGCTGCAGAAAATTCTGTTTTTACTTCCCATGGCCGATCAGTGAAAAGTACTATTCCTAATGTAGTATTAATTAAATTGTTGTCAAATTACAGAAAACATAAAAACAGTCGGGCCAACAATCTAGGACAAGGTTGTTGCCTCCTGCAAATGAGATCTTCCAAAGTTTACCATGTTATTTTGTAGCCGACAACATGTCATACTCAATAATAGGTGCAAAAACAAGTCTCTCGTGCCCAGTTGTCCTTGAACACTTTGCTATTAAATAGCAAATAGTCTAAAGGCTAAAACTAGCTAATGTTAATCACAAAACAGCAACAAATGTTATCCCACCTTTTAAAACAATTCATCATGAGAACTATTATTTTACAGAGGCCTTTACACCTCTTAAGTGCTATGTGTCAGATTTATTCTTTAATTTGTGCCTATGTTGGAATTACTTCAAGTGGTGCAACCCTTAAAATGTTAGTGGCATTTAAATTCCAACTTAAGTTTGAAATTACATTCAAACTAGGTTAACTATGTTTAACTTACACATTGTTGGTGCAACCCAGTCCAGAACCCCCAAAGTAACTTGAAGATAATAAGGTCTTAAGGGTTATGGTTTCATGTAAGAAAAGAGGGTTTGTAATGATGTTTTCTTTGAACTCCTCTAATACTATAAGCTTCCCTCAGCAATGCAAAGTATTTTAGTTTCCTGTAGCTCATTGTTTTGGTTGTATCGCCTGCAGCATTAGTTTTAGTTCACTCTGGTGTAAAAGCTCTGATAAACCTACTGTGTGCTACCTGCTCAGCACCAGCAGAGAGAAAGAAGTTGAAATAGGGGACTCAGGAGGTGCTGGATGCCAAAACAGAGCTCAAAGGAGAGTGACATTCATCGGATGAGGATAAACATGAACAAAATATAAAGATGAAATCAAAATTAATACTGCTAAGTTAGTTTTGCCAAAGGTTACATGTAATAGTGCCTTCTTGAAGAGCATTCAAGTAATATACTGTAAGTTGCGCATCATTACTGCTGAGAGCCACTCTTTTGTTATCACTGCACTGTATTTCTTCTTTGTGCTCTATACCATAGATTTTATTTAGCAAGAAAATATAATTTTCAGCAATTAATTAGCAGCTTGGGATTCAGTGTATTCATCAAGGACACCTTGACTGTGCACACTTTCTGGCACAGAGATCTGAGATCTGAGTCTATCAGACGACTACAGTGGGCCTAATAGGACATTTATACTCTAATATTAAGTTTCTCTCCGACTAATTTTGAACAGATTCCTATGCAATACCAAATTTTCATGACAGTGAAAAACAATTACTTGACCCTCTGTGGTCCTCTGACACTGTAACCATAGGAGGGAAATGTCAACAGACAGACAATTTTAAGCAATATCATTCTATGGACCTACTCAACCCTAAACCTGGCCAGTCACAATGCCAAACACTGAACTAGATTGTGAGGAACTCTGGAACACCTGCTGTTGTTGTTGGAGATCCTGAGACGGTATTTGTGTTGTTTGTGCACAGACTTGTAGGATTAATGTTAATCACAGTGGTATTCGCTTTGGGATCATGTGTAAACAATGAATCTGATGTGGGGGGTCCAGCGGCCACACCCCACATTCCTTAGGAGTGGCCTCTGAGTGTAAGAGAGAGAGAGAGTCATCCTGGACTTAACTTGAGGTCCCATCATCCCACACAGATGTCAAAACAAGAGAAGAAACAAGAGAATGATTGAAGCACGGAAGTGCAACAATGAAGATACAGCACTGCTTTGCTTGCAGAACTTTGGGAAAATTGGATGATTTTGGACACAAAATGAATGTCACTGCAAAACTGGCACCCTGGGGATGTTTCTCCCTAAGTGTGTGATAATGGCTGCAGCAGAAGTCATTAATAGCAGGCTAATGTGTGTCAGATGCTACCTGTCCAGCAGCAGCAGCAGCAGCAGGGGAGAGAGAGCCAGGACACGAGTGACTGGCCAGCATAATGAGAGGGACATGGCCTGCCAACTTGGGCAGCTGCTTCTCTAGTGGGGCTGAGTGGTGTGTGTGTGTGTGTGTGTGTGTGTGTGTGTCTTCTCATTTTCTGGTGCTCTTTCTGCTTCTTTTTTCAATGTATTTCTCATCAGCAGCATCGAAAAACACAGCTACACACTGGCTCAGACACACACACAGCTTCACACATACTCGCATACAGACATCCTCATGAGGGTTACCGTGGGAATGCCTGTGGCATTATCAGTCATTGAGGTGATGCCTTTAATCCTGAAACAAATCTAGACTTTGTTGTTGTGTGTCTCCGGCTGTGTGTGAGTGAGCGTGCCCGTGTATAAAGCCCAATCTCACACCCATTAGATTACGGCTGGCCGCGCAGCAAAGACACCCCACTGCCACTCCCACATGGAGGAGCGGGCAGGATTAGCCAGCTCTATACCCGCCCTAATCTGGGGACAAAAACCCACAATCACCTCCCACTGAGACACGGAGACAGAAAGATTCAATTTGATCTGCCCTCCTCAATATAACAAGAGTGTCTTTTAGGGTTAAAATGACTACTGCTCACTCTACCATCGGTCAATGTGGATTCAGCCCTAAACGGTGTCTTTTTTATCCCTATGATCGATCCCTTTCATAGCATTTTAGAACACCTACAGGCCCTGCCGCTGTGGCACTGAATGCAAATTGAAAAGCTTTTTTAAGAGTCTGCAGCCATGCTTTGAGTTAAATGCTAACATCAGCACGCTAACCTATCAATCTGTCACAATAGCCATGTTTTCATTCAATTGTCAAGCAAATTTCAAGCAAATTTTTGAAATGTCGCAAAAAAGAAATGCGAATTTAAGGGGCATTTCAGTCAACTGAATCAATCAGTAAGACATTTTAAGGAATTTGGTTAAATTATAAGTTTTAATTAAAAGTTTTAGTTAAAAATAAAGTTTTAATTGTTGTTTCATGTCAGTAAGTATTGGCTATTATTTAATGCTGTGACGAAGCCAAATTAATCGAAGCATTCTCATTCCAATCTGTCAGACACGGACATACAAATAACCCCTTTGCTTCAGTTTTGAGCATGTCTGTGACAGTCTGTTCCGCACCTTACATGCATAGTGGCTTTTCAAAATAAACTTCTGTGTTCCCAGGGAACGGTTGACTTAAAACAATAAAACCATGTGACTAAGGTCAGGGTAGAAGAACAGGGTTGGGCTTAAAAACATCTCCCTCCACACTTATCTACTGGACACAATTACGCATGCTGACTGCAAATAAGAATACTGACTCCTGGTTTCAGGTGGACACTGGTCTTCGGGATCAAAGTCCAGGGTTTGTTTGACCCAACCACAGCCCCTCCCAACCACCCTGAGAGGTCCTTTGTGCTCTTTGTATTATGTCATTTACACTTGGTGCCTAACATTGCAGCGGATGGGTTTATATTGTGACAAAAAATGTGTCCACTGATTGACCAAGTGAGTTTATCTACCGTGTGCAAGCAGTTATTTCCTACAACAGATGCCATTCTATCACTTTTCGAGTAGAGCTCAGCGTGTGATGCATCATCACAAAAGGCTACCTGCTAAATGTGTTGTCAGTGTCTCATTATTTGACAGAAACTGCCTGTTTCATTGCCCCCGAGCCAAGCCCGACTCTTTCCCTCTGTCTCTCTTACTCTCTCTGTCTCTTACTCAGAGGCATCTGCCTCATTAACCACCATCAGCATTTTGTTTGCTGTGTGTGATTTGGATGTATTGGGAGTGAGGCGGGGGGTGGTTTGTGTGTGTGTGTGTGTGTCAGTGTGCTAACTTGTTGTGTGTGTCTCTGTGCAGGCAACTCTCATTAGGCTGGAAAAAAACAGTGACATTTTTGCCAGAATCCAGATCATATCTTCCTTTATCTATCAAAGGTTTCTTCCAATCAACTCCCTGGTGTGCGTGTGTGTGTGTATATATGTATATGTGTGTGTGTGGTAGTGTAGTGGGAGACAGATGTTTGCTGATTCGACAACTTTACACTGCAAACTCAGCCCAATTTAGCCTACAAAAAAACATGATGCCACACAGACGCTTGTGGTGACAGCCCACTCTTAATTTTCTCTCCTTTTAATTCAGGCTCTTTCCCCTCTCAGTTTTCCTCTTTCTTCTTCTTTTCTCTCTCTCTCTCCGCTCTTTCACACACACAAGCCCCACACTGTGTGTGATGATACCAGAAGCATTTCAGCTGGGCGTTCTTCTGGAGTTGTTTTCCTTGTTACAGGCACCTCTGACTAAGTCTCAACTTCCACAGAGGACACTTTCTTCTGCCAAACTCGGAAATGATAAACATGAAATGCTCGAGGATTCATTTCATACGCTGTCTCCATTACAATATGTACTGTACATTAAATACATTACAATGCAAAGGCTTTGTTTAAACAAGATTAAAACCTACATAAATGGATGAGTTTTGGGATTTATTGCAATGCAATATGGCAATCATTACAATATTTCCTTTCTATTTTACAATGTACAAACTATAAAAAAGACCATAAATAAACAAAATGCTTCATGTAGCTAATTCTTAGCATCAAACAAGAGACATGTACATTTGACACAGATGGATGACATTCTACTCTAATGTCTAATTCAACAGAAATCAATACAATTAAAAAAATAAAAAGAACAGAACAATTATAAAACACAAGCGAATCATACAGTCAGTTAGTATGATATTCCAGTATGAAACTAGTAAGAGCTCGTAGTGATTCTACATTCAGTCCGGCTCCTCCCTCTCTCTTTCTCTCTCGGGTAACTTTGCATATTCAGAATATTCAAAGATAGCTGAAGTCTTGACAAAGGAGAGTCCATGTTGTGTGCATTCACGCTACGCACACGCACACACACAAACACACCCACACACACGCAGACACACGAGCAAACACAAAACACATTTTATTCAAGTCAAGCCCAAAGCAGCAAAAGAAAAAAGTTGGAAGCCATTCTTGCTTATGCACAGCCTTAAAATGTCAGCCTTCACAAAACAGATAATAAAATAATGAAAAATAGAAGTGGATAAGAGGATGAGGCTTCAGTCTAAGCTCTCAGTAGCTTAATGCTATCGGCGGCCATGTCCAGATCAGATTTTTTTTTAGAAAACTCCACAGGATGGAAGTTTGCAAAAGTGCTGCTTCTCACGCTCTCTCTTCTACTTTACTCCACTCGTTGTATTTCCACTGGTGAAAAGTCCCTCTAAAGTGCATGGATGAGGTAAATGAAATTCTTTTCAAAACAGGTTTGTATCCGTCTCTCCTGCTCAGACTGGAACCATCGTGTGTTGCATGTGCTGCATTTGAGACAACATTTCTTGCTGCACACTAGCAATTAGTATGTCCTGGTGTGATGGTGTGATTACTCCAAGTCTGTCCATCTCCCTGTGGGTGCAGAGACAAAGATATACGTTCAGGATTCAGGATTTACAGGATGAGGCTGGTCTCATGACGACCAGCAGACACCTCCCCACACACATACATGAAGAGCTTTTTGGGGTTCAGTGTCAAGAACATGCGAACAATCGTTTAACCACCAACCTGACAATTAATAGCCAGCTCTGTCTACCAATTAAGCTATAACCATATTATCAAGTTGTCTGTGCAGCCAAAGCCTGATATAGTTTGTGCCTCTGTGCCAGAGAACTGCATTGTCATTCAGAACTATTAAAACACATAAAAGAGTAAAGAACAAAGCAATGTTAAAAAGAAACCACATCCCCGAGCAGGCTCAGTGGCACGGAAATGCAGATGCAAAGCTGTTTTACATTAAAATCCAAGGGCTGCATGAATTGCAAAAATATGAATATGTGATCCTTGAGGTGGTATGCTACTTTTATGTGTTTTTAATAGATTTTGGACGACAGAAGACTTCTCTGAGTATCAGACTTTGGTCTTGTTGGTCTTGGGGTCTGTGTGAATGTGTGCTTATAAAATAAAAATATGAAACAACACTATTGTTCCTTAATTTAAAGCAGTGATTTTTTTTGTTATTTTGCAAAAACAGATATGTCAGTTTTTATTTATTTTTCCTAATATTCTTTATTTAAATTACAGTTCATCAATTTTTTGTGTAATTCCAACTGCAGTGAGGCATCTAGTGACATCTTGGGGCTGGAAATGTTTATAAGTTTTTGCATATATATATATATATATATATATATATATTTATATTTTTTTCTTTTCCTTAGACTTTTTTCCTTAGACTTTAATGATACTGTTGGCCGTTACGAATAATTTTGTGATGTTGCTAAGTTTCTTTGGATCATTGGCTTAATGAAATAGCTCACTGGTGGATATTACTTTATTTTACAGAAAGCTGGCTAACCTTAACTTAGCTTAGGTTACAGTTAGTTTGCCGGCTCTGCCTTTGGATCCTTTGGATATTCCTGGCAAAACCACTTCTTTCCGCCTTTTTATAGAAATTAGTCCAATGGTTGTTACAGGCGACCAAGGAAGTTGGGGAAGTTTTAAAGTTACATTACAATCTGTTCACACATTGGCAATAAAAACCAATTAATACATGTAAATTTCTTCACAGAGTACCAATTAGAGTGCCAGATATGAAAATGACATGGCCACAGTTTTATAAAAACCCCACCAAACACAGAATATACTTTGCTTTTTCCTGTGTGCAAATAAATAGGTTTGTGCTACTGCTTGCTCCCACTCTGACTGTAATCCATGAGAAAATTACTGCCGCTTGTTTTGACTCGAGCATGATTGTTGAGTAAAATGCGATTCTGTTTGTGCAGCTCGTGTTTTTGCACCAAGAAATGTGATGAGTAAAATGCTAGAGCCCATTTTCACATGAAGGTGCACTTACTGATGTGTGAGAGCCAGGAGGCTTTCGAGGCTGGTGTATCCCGCTGCTGCCAGAGTGTCTCTGTACCTCTCCAACCCGATGGACTGCAGCCACTCACACACCGACCACACTGGCACACAAACCTCTGGTAGGACCGACACACACACCTCTGAACCCAGCCCTGACTCCAACATAGTGGCTGTGGTTCTGTGAAAACACAGAGAGCGAGAGGAAGGAGGTTGGTGGTGGCAAAGCACTGAAATAGGAGTGTGAAATCATAATTGAAGCAGCACTGTGCAAGAAAGCCTAATCATCTGGCTGAAAGAATGTAGGTGTGAATACAGTATGAATGTGGAATAAATATTAAATGGGAAAACATTCTATCTGTCTGATCTGTTATGCCTGTATTTACTTGTGCAGTATGTACCTGTCTCCTCCTGTCCGGCGCAGAGTCCCAGGGTTACGGATGAGTTTATCCAGCATGTTGAGTATCTGGCTGAAGGTGGGTCTCTCTGCCCGCTCTCTCTCCCAGCAGTCCAACATGAGCTGGTGCAGCACCACAGGACAGTCCATAGGAGCTGGCAGACGGTAACCCTCCTCTATCGCTTTAATCACCTAAAGGAAAGGGCAAAGGTGGAGTATTTTTTATTTTTCTAGAAGGCTAGAGAAAGGTGAGAGTTTCCAAAAACCTGGATCCAGGTTTAAATGTTTCACCTTTCCAATCTGAAATAAAACTAGAAAAACTAGAAGAACTTTGTATATATATGTATCCTTTATTTAACCAGATAAAAGCCGTATTGAGATTTTAAAAAAAAACTCTTTTTCAAGAAAGACCTGGCCAAGAAAGCAGCATAAAAAAGAGACATGTTGCAACATTAAACACAGTTATCACAAACATTAAATACAAATACAGCCATCACAACAACACTGAGTGAGCATCAGTAGCCAACTTATATGGAGCAGTCACACTGACCAAGGGAAGCGATTTCTTTCTCTTTTAAAATCGATTTGAATTCCCCGACTGTGATCAGCTCAGACAGTTTCAAGTCCTTTTGCACAGTATTCCATGATAAAGGTGCGGCATAACTAAAAGCTTTCTTAGCTAACTCAGTTCTCACTATTGGTACCAGTGTCTGTACAATATTTTGAGAGCGTAGACCATATACTGCAAACAGGCTGAGATGTTGTTGTTTGTACTGTACACAAGTAGTATATGATGCACACTATATCAAGCGCTACAGTATATTGTGTTTACACTTATTATAAAATAAATCATTACCGTTTTGTGCAGGAAATGATTTAATATATGCGCCAATAGACTTCAATCAAACTGCCACTTCGAGACGCCACCACCAATTAAATTTCACAAACAGAAAGCAAAACCTTTTTACCAAAGATTTATTACTTTTCTGTTGTTTTCCAGGATCTTTGCAGAGCTGTCTCACCACCAACTGTAATTTGTTTTAATTTTTTGCAGCTGTGAGCGGCTCCTCTATCTCCTTTGTACATTATGCTGTGGGACAATACTGTTCATCAGGGGCTTCAAAGTCTGACACTGTGGCCTGCCCCTACTGCTGTCAAAAGCAGTATTTCAGTATTACAAAATGAAATACAGCTAATATTCATGGATTTTGTAACTTCTTTTATTATTCTTTGTTTTACTCCTATCGGGGGATAATTATGCTCAAGGTTTTGGACCCATAGTTTGAGTCACAAAGTATATTGGTGAGTTCACACCAAACTGCAAGCAAATATTTTGCACAGCGTGATCGCGTATAAAGTCAATGCAAAGGCGCTAATTGTGTCGGTTGATGGGAATTATGCGGATAATGCAACACGAATGAAGTGAAGTCGGTGTTTAAAATGTTCAACTCGTGCTAATCCCACTGCCAAACTCATGACGAACACAAGGTGAATATTTTTCTCCGTGTCTGACCGCCATGGAGTCAGTGAGTTAGTTGTTCATTTTGGCAAATTTGCATAATTTCCATACACATAATTGCCTCCATGAGCTGTGTGTCACAGTCTCCGCTGCAGCTCCAAGTGTTGATTAGCAGGCCAAATTAGTCAACTTTTCTAATATGAAGTTACTACATTTTTAAAAAATGCACAGCGATGGAGTTACACTAACAACTGAGGTTTAAAAATGCTTCAGTTTTATTTTGTTGTAAAATAAGTGTGCTCCCCAGTGTTTCACTAAAACAAATAAGCTTTAAAAAAAGAACTGAAGAGCAGCTCAGCGTGTTCTAATTTACTCTGATAAATCTATAAAAAAAGAAGTAAATAAGATGGATAAAGTGTCTGGAGAACGGCTCATCAGGAAAGTTTTCTTAGACTACAACTGTGCTGCAGATGAAATCAATCATGTCTGAAGATTTCCATATGCCAGACTGCCTCTTTGACCTACTCAAACTTAACAAGCTTTGATAGCAAAGTGATTGCAAATTTGCTCTGAAATAGGATTTTTGTCTCAGATCTCAGAACATCTAAATCACCCTTAAACGAACACATAGCGTGTGCTTGGCTGAGGGATAACACGAAGCAGCATTTTCTAGTCATTTGGCATTAAGTCTAAATATGTATCTTAAATAAAATATCCTGTGACTGAAGAACAAACGAGTGACATGCTGCCCTTTCTGTGGATGATTCAAAGGCAAAATTTACAATTTTTAAAAAGATGCAGAGGTCAGAGACACTCGGCCAGAATTCAGAACGTCACCCAGAGGACAGTTAATTTTCCCTGCAGAAGTCCACTCTTTAAGTATGCAAAAGAAGTTGTGCCTTTTTCATTTATTAATCTTTTTAAAGTGAGTTAATTTAAACGTATGGAAGTAAAAGTAATGTTGGTAGTTTTAGTTTTCTAGAGAGGCAACTTGACAATAAACGTGAGTGTTATTTGAATATTTTTGAATATCTCTTTCAGCCCTGATAACATTTTACTCACCAGGTTCACTGCTAAGATCTCAGAAACACAACAGAGTGCACAGACAGCAACCACACACACAGCTTTTAAGCAAATCCCCACTTTGACTGTGTTATATAAACCACTTATTTGGAAGTGAAAATTAAGGTGAATCTTCAAGATATTACTCAAACTGTAAACATTCATTAGATCTGGTTAAACTTTGACCTCCCATATTTGTGTACACACAGTTTAATGAAACAATTTGATGAATGGGTGAAGTCACTTTTGTTTTTAATTTCCAAATGACTGTTTAAGCTTCTGCAGAAGTGAGCAATAAAGCTGGCGAGTATAGTGTGATTATAACCAACCTGATTTATGTCCAAAAATATGAAAAAAAACACAGATTGTATAAAAAAACCCCACAATTTTCGTTTGATACATATAATATTGAGAGTAACCAATGTTCTGGAGATAAGTTATTCATCTTTTGAATTCATTACATAAAAATGGAGATGATCTGGTATTTTGATTTGACATTTACCTTTAAATATGCAGACTGTTTCACAAATGAGCTCATTCTTTTGTCTTTGAGGCAACTCGTAGGTGAGACGATGTATAAGATTACTCACATCCTGGTTGTTCATGTCCCAGTAGGGTCTCTCTCCGTATGAAACCACCTCCCACATGACGATGCCGTAACTCCACACGTCGCTGGCCGTGGTGAACTTCCTGTAGGTTATGGCCTCTGGAGCCGTCCATCTGATGGGGATCTTCCCTCCGGGGGAAAGATAAGTCCCAGTGGCCTCCTAAAACAGCAGTAAAAGTCAGTTTGGTTTAGTGAATTATGGATTTTTATTATTTCGTTCATTGATTTTTCTTTTTGTTTAATTGATTGCCTCATGAACTCATTTATCTGAAAGAACATTTTTTATTTCCTTAACTATTAGCTTTAAGATTTATGTTTTTTTAATGTCTGTATTTGTCTATAATAAATATATATTCAAGGGCATTTAACAGTAAATGTGCATATAAAATAGGCTGTTAATGACAAAAAAAATCTGTATGTACAGGTGCATCTTAATAAATAAGAATATCATAGAAAAGTTTATTTATGTCAGTAATTCAATTCAAAAAGTGGAAATAACACATTTTATAGATCCATTACACACAGAATGAAACATTCCATGTCTTCATTTATTTAATTTCTTCTAAATGTAATGATTAGGCTTACATTTAATGAAGACCTAAAATTCAATGTCTCAAAAAAAATGTAATATTATAAAAGACCAATTCTAAAAAGTATGTTTAATATAGAAATGTTGGCCTCTAACAAGTATGTCCATCTAGATGCACTCAATACTTGGTTGGGGCTATTTAACTTGAACTACTGGAAATGGACTTTTCCTTGACATTCTTATTTATTGAGATGCAGCTGTATGTGCTCACACCCTTCTGCATGTGTCTTACCCTTGTAGTGTAGGCAGCCTCCGGGTCGTCCTCCAGAACTCGACTCAGGCCAAAGTCAGACACCTTACACACCAGGTTGCTGTTGACCAGGATGTTTCGAGCTGCCAGGTCTCTGTGAACGTAGCTCATATCTGACAGGTACTTCATACCTGAGGCGATGCCACGCAGCATGCCGACCAGCTGGATCACCGTGAACTGGCCGTCATGTTTCTGCAACAGCAGGAGGTTAACAGCGGGTTAGCGTAGGCATCCCAAATTAGCTGCACAGTCATGAGTGAGTGCTTTTTAATTGTGATTTGGTACATTTTCAGCCCACTGGAAAAATGGAAAAATTATATTTTTCTCTAAGTAAAAATGAGACAGTAGAATAAAATGTTTGTACCCGAAGAAAAGAATCCAGGGATCCGTTTTCCATGTATTCTGTGATGATCATCAATGGCTTACCTACACAGGTGAGGAGTTAGAAATACGGATTAACAACATGCACATCACCAAAATACTACTTCTTAAGCCCCTTAAAATCTGCATTCCTTTTCTGGGACAAATGAATCCACAGGAGTAATGGTTATTTGTCAGCTTCAGATCCGATTGACAGTGATAGAAAAATGATTAACCTATCAAAAGACTTTTCTTATAATGAATTTGTGTCAAAAACCAGAGCTCTGACTTCATGAAAGCATGTTATAAAAATTGCGTGGATGTTCTGACTGGTGATTTAGGGATTTCAAAAAGCCAAATCTACTTTAGTTTATTGAACTTAGTTCACAGAAGAGCTGTTAAAGTTAAATATCAGCTGAAATGAAAAGTCTTTCTTTAGGAGTCACACAAAGTCATACATTATGATTTAGGAGTATAATGTGTGTAACGGGGATCACAGATCTGATAACTTGAGCAATATGTTAATGGAGTCTGAAAAGCAGAACACCTGCATTGTGACATTGAACGTGACACATCTGGGGAAAAAACCCTAATCTGCTGTCAGTGGGAATGCAGTCTATCACCTGTTCTATGTGGATTTTCTCACATTTAAAACCTGCAAATATTCACAAAGGGTAAAAGAGTTCACAGGTTCTTCAACTCACATCTTGTGACGACGCCCTCCAGCCTGATGATGTTCGGATGGTCGAACTGTCCCATGATGGAGGCCTCGGACAGGAAGTCCCTCCTCTGTTTGTCAGAATATCCCGCCTTCAGACTCTTGATGGCCACGTAGATCTCCCTTTTTCCCTGAACACGCAGCCGACCACTGCACACCTCCCCAAACTCTCCTACACACATAGAGCAAACAGCAGTGTCAGCGCCAAGTAAGCATGTGTGTGTGGGTTTGTGTGTGTGTGTGTGTGTGTGTGAGCATTAATGCCAAGCTCACCCATGCCAATAACCCTCTCAATGTGAATACTGCTAACTTCGATCTCCTTGGCAAACTCGTGGATGGCCTGATCGGGGTCTTCGTAGGTGAACGGATCCACGTAGATTTTAACTCCTGCCGTAGAGGAGAGGCAGGAGAGGAAAGGAAACGAGGGAGGAGGAGGAGGAGGGATGCAGAGGAGGGTGAGAAATATGAGTTGTATAACTGCTGCATATGTTATGTAAATGTCTTTGGCAGTATGTGTGTAAGATGTGTGAAGGTGGATCTAAGAGGAGAGAGGAAAAAGAGCATCCATCTGTCTCTCTGGGTTTTTTTTTACTCTTTACCATACAGTATATGTGAGTGTAAAGTACCTGGGTTAAGGTGTTTCTCTTCCTCTGAGTCCTGCTTTGTTTTACTGTACTTGCTCCTCCTGATGAGACAGAAGAAGTGACTGACATTTAACACACAGACATAAAAAAGACACCACGTCAGAGCATCTTTTCACTTGTCACATGGTTTTGTTGTGATTTTTTTTTACAGTAAAGACAACTGACTAAAGGGCATTTTTGTCACATTTTTTATCTCGGTGTATTTTTTTCCCAGCAGCGCTGTGCATTCATCAGGTTTTTCAGGATTCGCCGCAAGAGAAAGCGATGACAATGAGAACAGAGAGCAACGGGCTGCAGGAAAGACAGAGCGTGCAGATGAAAGCATTTAAGGGAGAGAGGGAGGAGGGGCGCCGCCTCAGGTAGTGGAAGATAAAAGGTGTTTTCCATTAAACAAAGAAACTGTCAAAAACACCTTTGTGGGTGAGCAGGTGTGTGCGTGTGTGTATGTGTGTGTGGGCACTTGCGCGTGCTTGTGTTTGCGTGTGAGTCGGAAGCTGACACACAAGCTGTGCTGCTGAAGAGACAGTAATGACAAGTCAGGGACAAAGGGATTATCACTGTCTCCACTCTAATCCCCTTTAAAAGCTCCAGGTAACACACACACATTATTTAGCCACACAATAGCAGGGGAGTGGTGTGTGCGTTGTTTGTGCGCATTGTGGCAGTTTGACCAAAAGCAGTAGTTACGGTAGAGGCGGCACTCATACTGACGTCAGTGATGCACTGATGGGAAACTTCTAACCAATTAACAAGCCTATAGGTGTGACTGCCTGCATGTATACATGCCTATATGTGAGTATATGTGAGTGTGTGTGTGTGTGTGTGTGTGTGTATACCTGCGGCTAATGATGAAGACAGCTGCAGATATCAGCAGTAAAATTCCAACCCCGCTGACAGACAGCAGCAGGAAGGCAGAGTTAACTCCTTCTCCAATCAGAGGAAAGGGATCTAACAGGGAAGGACACAAAGGTCACCAACCAGAAACTTGTAAACTTTGTGGCAAAAAAACTTTAATGCATCCTTTAAAGCTGCTGAACGTTATGGTCAGAATACCTGAATTAGTGGCGAATTCAAACGGGGTGCTGAACTCTCCGTACCCAGCTGCTGTGCGAGCACGCACATGAAACACGTAGACAGTGAGGGGGTTGAGACCCGTGACATCGACGTTCTGAGAAAAGGTCCTCATTATGCGGTAGGACCTCTCTTTCTGATCCTGATTAGACGGGACAAAAAGAGGGGGTTCTTTTCAATGCCCGACCGCAAATCCATCGTGACCATCAGTGAAATACAAACAGCGTGCCAACGTATTGGCATTCCAGACAGCCGCCTGAGCTGTATTAACCTGCGGGCTCCTCACCTTTTCATAGAACTTGACCTCGTATTCCAGGATGACCCCGTTGGGTCGATCCGGCTGTTGCCAGGACAACGACAAACTGTGTCTGGTGACGTCGGTGGCTAAGATGGACGAGACCGGAGAGGGAGCTGGGAGGGAGAGAACGATGGGGAAAGATACTTCAGTGACAATAGTAAAACATGTTAAACAGGGTTCCCGCAGCTTAAAGTAGCGCTGGCCAATATAGTCAAAATCTTCTATTCCGGTAAAGGCACCTTCATATATCAGGCTATAACATAATTTCTGCTAATTCAACAAATGTATAGTCCAAATGAAGTAGCTCAACATATTCTTGGGGTTGTATGACATCACACAACAACTTGCAATTTGATAAGGGTCAATATTTTAAACATGTTGCTAGCTTTGTGACACGGAACTGGATTGTTCGGTTGTTGGGCAATAAAACTACTTGGTTGCAAAATAGTCATTAAATAGGCAATTTTGATTCAGTGAGCACTTCCCCATGTTGTCCAGGGAACAGTGACAGCAAGCTAGCAGACAATGGGTCCTGCTCTGGGCACCAAAATATACCAAACAAAATATGAGTGCTGTTGCTTCCGCAATCTGGATATGTGTGATGTTTGCTGCTGCTGATTCTTAGTTGATTAGTTGGTCGTTTCAGTCTCAGATTTCCTTGATATGTCATGTTTTTTGCAATCAATAATAAAAAGAAATAGATGCAAGTTTTTTACTACAACGTCAGAAAAAATGTATTCATAAAATCGTACTTCCTATCAAGCATGCACTTTAAGGACATTTAAAAGATTGATTTAATACATTTTAATACTAAGTAAAGCCTTTTTTTTAATTCGGTGACTCTTTAAGGACTCTACATGAACCCTGTTATATGATGCTGCCAGTAAGATAACATCTATAATAATTTCCCAGCTCTAAAGGTATGTATGGTGCCTGTTTGTCAACAATCCCATGACCCAGTGCACCTGAGAACTGACCTAAATCCCATTCCTTCCTATTCCACAGAGACAAGCCTCATTCTCCACTCTCTCTCCTCTTACATCCCTCCATTTCCCCTCCCTGTATGGCGTTTGTCCTCCTTTGTGGTTGCTCACATGATATCGGGACATATGGTGGCGCAGGTTGGACTTGACAAATCCCAGACAGCTCTCATGCTGTGCACACACAGCTAAGTTATTTCCCCGGGGCACCTGGAACTAAGCAGGTGTGCCGTTTTCTAAATGCCACCGTAAAGACTTAAAGCAACGACAGTTGAGATGTAACAGCATGGAAAAAAAAGCACACACTGAAAACTAATGGATAGCATGTGTGAGGAGCGCCTCACACCAGCTGACACCTTAACAACTTAAAATGAAACACGCCATAAAATCTGGGTGATTTTTCACACACTTCAGTGGTCAAGAGCGGACGCAGGAAAAATCCCGCCCTTGGATACACTAATGCTGTTATGTGTTCTGTTGTCATTTACTTTTCTTCATATCTCCCCTCCCCTCAACACGCTCTGTCTATTTGTATTTAAGCCAGTGATTTACATTTCCCAGAATGCTTTCTGACATCCTCTTGAGTACACCCCTATAATTAATTCAGCTGCTGTTAGGTGTAGGAGGACAGAGTAATAACTATGGCAACTATGACAGTGATAGTAAACGAGCAAGAGTTTCCAGATGACAGAAAGCAACAAAAGTGTCCTGTAGCTTCATTAGTGTTGATGCTATTGTTAGCGGAGCAACTGGTATTTATGATCAATATGTTTTCTTCCATTACACTAAGTTCTAGCATTATGCAAACAGTGCATTAAAGTATATTTGCTATATATAGTCTTTCTTTAATGTATTACAAGGTGGCCATGTATTTTATGTTTTTTAAAAAGTGGTGCAAGTCTGTTTTCATGCAAAATGACATATACGACCTTTTTATATATCATTGTGAAACGATCGCAGTTTTAAACTTGGTTGTGAAAAATAACTTACTTGGTTAGGTTTAGGGGGAAAAAATCTAGTTTTTGGTTAAAATAAGTACATTTACAATTACTTACATGACATGCTTACGTACTAACGATGTTATCAAGTTAAAATAATGCATGTGTCTTTTGATTTCACACAGGACATAAACAGTGGCCTCCTGGGTGAATGTCCTGTATTAACTTATATTATGTTACCTTTTGCTCCAATCATAATTACTACGGCCACTGAACTTTGCTGCCTAACAATAAACATAAACATAAGATAGGTAGCTTGCCCAGTGACCTATATGGCCATTTTTTTGAGTAAGGAGATTCTGCAAATCTATAGGAAATCTATAGAAATATGGCCATGCATTTCAAAATCTAATTTAGTCTGTTTTTCTTCATTAAATGATTTAGAAATGTTCAATTTCCTGATTATTTATTTGTTAAAATGGATTTTAGGTCACAAGATCCACACGAAATGTATTAAATGTTAAAGGCTAAAAATATATCTATTCCATATACCTTCACAAAACACATCACAAAGAGCTTTCCTCGGCCCTGAAGGGTTTTCGTGTATACTAGTTTTAGTACGCAACCATGTAGCTCCATACAGAGGTTGTTCATAACATGCTTCCACGGTTCTGAACATTACCCATGGGGCATTGCTTCCCTGGGGCCCCACATGCAGTGAACAGCAGTTTGTATTGTGCTGACCCACTTACGGACACCATCTATAAGCACATTTTGTGTTGCTGCAACAACACATTTATCACACTCCAACACTTATTTTCACCTGCTTGGTTGGTTGTGACGGTGACAGACACACTCTGTGCCGCCCCTGCCCCGCTGGCCTGGGAGACCCCGTTGCGCGCATGGACGATGAAGGTGTAGTGTGTGTGAGCCCGCAGCTCGCTCACCACCACCCTGCTGGTCTTCAGGGCGGTCTGGTCGGGAGAGAAGAGCACGTCGGAGGCGCAGGGCAGGCAGAGCTGAGAGCTGGAGACAGGGCCTGAGCTGAGTCGTGGGAAATCTCCGGGTCCTGGTCTGCTCTGGTACACGCCTCTGCCTGACTGGACTTTAGATCCCACAATCCCCTGGTCCGACTGCATCCCCAGACCGCTGTGCTGAGCTTCAGGCTGGGAGACGCTGCGATTCTGGGGGAGGGCTTTACCGCCGGTCTGACTGTGGCCCCCCGTTTGACAGATGAGACACTCGAGACTGTAGCTGGTGTCGCTCCGTCCTCCCAGCCGGCGAGGGGGGGCCCACTCCAAGACCACCGAGGTCTCGTTCACCACAGAGATGAGCTGCTGTGGGGCTGACGGTGGCTCTGAGGAGGAGACCGGGGGAAATGTTTTACCACGAAAACAACCAACAAAGTTTACATTCTATACTGCACATAAAGGGGGAGGACGTATATGAAGTGTATGGGAGGGGGGGCTACTGCGAGCTGTTGGCACAAGTTAAAGTGTGGACATCTGGCATCAGACTGAAAACCATACTGTTCAGAGATGTTTTTGATGGGCTGGCTGTTTTCTTCTGTGGTATTTCTTTTTTGTGTGTTGTGTGTCTGAGAGACAGAGCATGTGTGTGTATGTGTGTTTTCATTTTTCCCAGGCCAAGGAAACCATGTGCTGTATATAGGCATAATTAAGTTTATGACACACAGACCGAGGTCTCCGAGTCTGTCACACAGAACCTACTCAGAGACTTAGAGAGAGAGAATGCAAGCAAGAGAGAGTGAGAGGACATTTATTCACTTCTCAATGTCTTTACTTATCACTACCAGACAGGATGTAGATGGTGGCTTAGTCATAAGTAATGGGATCATGAAACAGAGGTGGCATTCAGACAAGTTTGTGTCTCCCTCTGTTTGGTAGAGATAGAGACGTTGGGAGACAATGAGTGTGCTTTTCTTGCTTTTATATGCAAGCAATGCAAATGTATTGTCTGTGTTTTCACTTATGTATAGTCTTACTAGCGTGCATGCGTGTGTGTGTTCTTACGGGTGCAGGCCATGGAGGGAGGGTCGCTGTCAGCGCGGAAGAATCCAGAGTGGCAGTCACAGACGGTGGCCCCGTCTCTGAGCGAGTGGCTGTGTGGAGGACACTTGGAGCATCCTGGATCTGAAGACTTGGCCTTGTAAAAACCAGCAGAACAGGCTGCAAAGGGGACAGAAAAATTTGAAGATTTAAGACACTTTAATTAAAATGCTTAACCACGTGCACCTGCATCAGAAAATGTCAATAACGACTGCTGACAATGACACAAACTTTATGAAAGACAGTAAAAAAGTACAACTTGTAAAACAACAATTACCTTGAAGAGAATACAGCACTTGTTTGAAAGTACCCTGTGGGGTTTTGACCACTAGTGGCGCTATGGAGCAACGTTTTAATGAGCAGGTCCTATTTTTGATGTCCAAGTTTTACTTGTATGTCATGTATTCATGTTAATTACATGAGTATCATAAAAATTTACTGCCTGCACAGTTGTCATTATGGGGAAATTAGCTATAGAGACCAAAACCTTTTTTATAGCAGGTTGAAAACATGTTTATTTCTGCTGTGCAATTTGGTATTTTAACATGGCAGTCTATGAGGAGTGACTCACTATTGAAGCCAATCTCAAGTGGTGTTTTTGGCACTATCACGTTGGCTTGATTTTTCATTCCCGGAGGTTGCCACTTGCAAACACTAACAAAATAACCTATTTTAAATGTCAACATGGGACATTTGCTGTCGCTGCTTTTCATGAACAAACAGTAAATTCATTAATAAGGAAAAAAATGACAGATTAATCAAAATGAAAAATCATTAGCTGCAGCATTAATGTGCAGAATCCCCCCAGAAACACTCCACAGGATACCTTGAAAATATCCCTGCTATTAGTCTGTTTCCAGCTATTAAAGTACAACCTGATGTGGGCTGCAAGCAGTGCAATCACTGCTGACTTCAGGTCAGCTGACCCCTGACCCTCTATACAGTCTTTGTTGTCTTACATAATGACAGCTTACACAGCCCAGACAATAAGTCAATCAACAAATGGAGTACATTTCGATCCAAAGCTTAACAAATGCAAAGAAAAATCAAGAGAGACACAGATATAGCATGAGGGGGAAGGGCAATGTGACTTCTTTTATCTTTGATTTTGATGAGCACAGAAAGAAAACACTTAAAAGAACACTTACTGATCAGCTCCCACTCACACACACAGAAACGAGAAACACTAGAGCTGAATACATCAAAACTCCAACGCCAACACAAATATAACTGACATTTAAATATACGAAAGAGGAGAAACAGAGAAAGGGAGAGGGTGAGAGGGAGACAGAGGGGAGAGAGGGAGGGAGGGAGGGAGATAAATCTTCTCTCTGTGTACCAAGGAATTCATGCATTGACAGAGCAACAATACAATAAATGAGTGCATAATTATACCGCTTGACATCCACTGGTGAAGCAAAAGAGATGGCAAAGCGTGACTGGTTAGAGCCATTTTTTCTCTCTTTAATTTCAGAAGGAAATCCTTCATTTGTTTCCACTGCAATCATTTTTTTCAACACCTTCTTTTTCATCATCACACCCTATTCACTCTCCTTCCTCAATCCCACCATCTTTCCCGGTTCTCCCCCTTTTTTCCCCAACCCTTTCACATTTCCAAGGGAGATGAAGACATCCCAGTGGGAGTGGATAGGAATGTGGGAATGATGTGTGTGCGTGTATGTGAGTGTGTGTGTGCGTGTATGTGAGTGTGTGTGTGTGTGTTTCGAGTGTGTCAGAGTGCTTTATGACACTCTCATCAGTGGATGAGAGGGAGGAAGTCTCCTCTGTAATCTACTCACACCGACCATCCTGCCCCATCTGCGTGAGCCACCATAGATTTGCTCTTTCACACACTCATCTGCCCTCCCTTTCACATTTTTCACAACCTCCCTCACTCGCTGCCTGCGCACTTCCTCCTCGACCTCTACTTATCTGTCTTTGTGTCTCTGATAACTCCTTCACTCCTGCTGTATCTTTGTATATCCCTCTTCTCTCCAAGTGTCAAACCCCTAGAAAGCTTTGAAGCCAACATGCAGCATTTATGGCTCCATACCGATACCGATTTAAACGAGACCGCACACGACTGAAGTCGAAACCTGTAAATTCATAAACACATTTACAGCTGATAAGGTTGCCTTTCATCTGGGGAATGAGTCATCATAATGTGTCAGCTGATATAATCAAATGTGAGATAAAATACAGCTCATAAAGCATATAAATAAATCACTCCTGCAATTGCACACATTCCTTTGTCTTTAATCATCAATGTGGGTAAGTAAGCCAAGGATGGGAAAGGGAGGGAATTAAAGACAGAGGAAAGTATTTGACCTGCTAAAGACTTAAGGGTTGATTATAGGGCTAAACAAGACTCTGCCAGGGGGGTAGCACACCGCCTTTGTCTCTGTCCTCTATTCTGTCTCCAACACAGAGGACACACTGAAGGAGGAAGAGAAAGAAAGGAGCAAGTATCTGAAGCCATAAACTTCCTTCAGCGCCCTCTCATGTCTCTATTCTCTCTGTTGTCCGTAGCCTTTTGTGTCTTTTTTAGCGCTGGTTTCGGCAGGGGGAGTAAGCGCTGCTGACCTGGAATAAGAGCTCATGAGGGTGTCATTAACCCGACATTAACCCTACGCTACCGAGGACCGTGCAGAAGCTCGAGCTCCAACAATAAACTGGAAGGGATTTGAAAACAAATTTACTGATAAGATGAGGTGATGGGGTAGACGTGTCTAGGTTTGGGGAGTAAAAGTAACAGGATTATATATTGGATTCTGTTACATATTAAATTAATGCCATTCTGAAAACAGTGTCTTTAAAAATAGATAACTAGATGAGATTATTTTTGGTTTATTCACCTGTTTGTCAGCAGGATTACAGAAAAACTACGGGCCCGATTTAATAAATAATAATAATAATAATACATTTGATTTATATGGATCTTTTAAAAGGTACTCAATATCGCTCCACACATTTGAGACACACACAAACACAAAATGCTGAAAAAAAACAAAACAGGGATGAGAAATTATGAGTTCAGGTTTGGCGGCGGGAGTCAGGTCTTGTAAGCTATCTTGAAAAGGTTTCGAGTTGATTTTTGAAGGCGTGGAGTGAGTCAGAATTGCGGATATGAGTAGGGAGGGAGGTCCAGAGGGTTGGGGCAGCAGTGGAGAGGCTCTGTTGCCAACGGTGCGGTGCTTGGTCCTAGTGATGGGGGTCAGAAGGTTGGCAACGGTAGATCTGAGGTTGCGGGTGGGGGAGTGGCGTTGGAGATCTGTGAGGTATGGGGGAGCAAGGTTATTGAGGGCTTTGTAGGTGATGAGCAGGATCCTGAAGTGGATTCGGTGCTGCGTAGGGAGCCAGTTAAGATGCTGAAGGATGGGTGTTACGTGTTCTCTGGAACGGTAATGGGTGAGCAATCAGGTGGCTGAGTTTTGGACATATTGAAGTTTTTGAAGGTTGGTGGAGGGGAGGACGTTAAGAATGCTGTTACAATAGTCCAGTCTGGAGGTTATGAAAGCATGAATTAGTGTTTCGGCAGGGGAGGAGCAGAGGGTAAGACAAACTTGGTGGAAGGGTGTAGCATGGGCCAAGGATACACAAATAATTTTTTGCTTTTATTAACCTTGCAAAATAGAACCTTGCCCTGACGGAGATCTTCACTCTTTGAGTGCTAGGTTTTTTTTTAATTTTTTATTTGATGTAAATTTATGTGAGGCACACATTTCCCATAAAAAGTGTTTTTCAAACAATTGGTGCGTGTGCATTACACCTGCCACACGACAACTGCAGAGGAGACACACAGCCAGGACCCTGCTGGGAGTGTGTTTCTGGCATTGAAATATAAGACCCAGACAAATGAGCTCAGCAGGACAATTTCAAAGTATTCCGAAAGTAATCCAAAGTATTTCAGATATGTTACTTAATTTGAGTAATCTAATTGGATACATTAAACTACATTTGAGGGAATGTCTTCAATAATCTGTATTTGAACATGTTTGAAAAAGGAACCCTCCTGACAAGTGCGAACATGTCTATGAGCACATTTTGCTTGTTAGCAGCAGAGCAAATAGACTGCAATCAGCTTTTTGTCTGCGTGAGACAAGTACAGAGAAAGTGACAGAGTGTAAAGGATGGAGGGAAGGTTGACTGGGAGAGACGGCGAGAGAAAAAGACTGACAAGGAGCAAGAGATAAAGAGATGAAGAGAGAAAAAGAGAGCGAGTGAAGAGGAGGGAGAGAAGCGGAGGGGAAGGTGCCCTTTGATTACTATCAGCATTGTCGGCATTTGCATATGCATTCATCTGCTACCTAAAATGCAAATGCAGCTCACTGGAAATCTAACTAAGAGCCTTGTCGGCACACTGTATGTGTGTGTGTCTGTGTGTGTGTGTGTGTGTGTGTGTACTCTCCTTGACCTCGTGTTATCTGTCATCATCCCTTGTTCCTTCCCAGCAGAGGGGTGTAGGTGGAGGAAGTACCCCTGACCGCTCCAGTGTGACACCTGTCTCTGTGATGGATGGAGGGAGGGACCGATTGACGGATGGATGGACGGATTGATAGACTGTCACGCGAGAGGGAGGGACACTATTAATCACGGGGGTCATGCCCTGTTAATTAAAACCCACAGAAAAATGCTGTGGATAAGATGTGATTCTTATCTTTCGCCTACTGTATGTCTTCATTGACAGCCCGCTCCCCACAAACTCACATTCCTACAGAGCTTGGTATCAAATTCATCTCATATCTTAACGTGGGTACCAGCTTCGCACGTCACTCTGCATTTAAAACGGAAGGAATGTGCCCAGTGGAAGCCGCATCTTTAAGTTTGTCTAAATTTAAATACTCACAAAAACTGGTGGTTTGAAGAGAAATGTGTGTGGATTTGTGTGTGTGTGTGCCTGCCCAAAGCCAACAGTACGAACATTAGCATGTGAAAGGGGCTCTACAACAATACCCCCCTCTCCATCCCTCCCTCCCCATCACACACAGATCACCCCCCGCCACCAGCAGCAGCACCCCCCACCCCTGACCGTGGATCAGGGAGAAGAGTTGGAGAAGAGAAAGGAGGGATAATGAGAGCAAGACAGAGAGACAGAAGAGAGGGAGAGCGGGGCTTGTTTCGATGCCAGACAGCTACAGACGGACTGGTGGAGCTGGCAAACCTCCTCTACATTAAGAACAACCTGGGAGAGGGAGACAATAGCGCGCACACACTCACAAACACACACACAATCTGATTGTGGTGGTGGAATGCAAACCATTCCCCCCACCTGGGTTTGGCTTGCTTCACACAATCACTTGTGCCATTCCTTTGCCTGCTTTGTCACCTGCCATACACACATTTACACACACACACACACACACACACACACCCCACTGTGTTCGCCCCACCACACTCTTCTCTAGGCATTCCTGGGCAGTCCTCCAAACTGTGAGTATATGGGAGGGAGGGCTTTGTTAGGCACCAAATCAGAGATACAGTACATGTACAGTCGTGCACACACGCACACACACACTAAACCAGCAGTCCAACATGTCCAGTGTCCAGAAACGCGATGCAATAATTAGAGGGACTGAATACAGCGATTACGCACTCTTTCTATCATCCGCTCACTCTTTCTTTCTGTCATCTCTCTTTGAGCGCGGCTGTCTTTCTCTCTCTCTCTCTGCCTCTCTTCTTCTCCCTCTTTTCATCCCTCTCGTTCCAAACGCTTTCTGCTGTTGACGAGACACTGCAGGTGCGTTGGAAAGAAGCACAAGCATGAAATCTCTCTGGACGCAGGGAACACAGACACACACAGACACACACACACACACACACACACACACACACACAGAAAGAAACAGTCCAACCCTCCCAGTTAGTGAGCAGAATTGAGCAGAATCAGGCGACAGAAAAAGGAGGCCAGTGCAGAGAAACAAAAAGCAGAAGGCTCCTCTTTCATTCCGCCTCTCCGGCCGTGCACATTTCAAATTCTCTCTGTTGTTTCCCCTTCTCTTGTCTCTCCTCCCTCGTTTCCGATCCTCCCAGACGGATCGCAGCTGTCAAACTTTTGACGTCTTCATCTACCTCGGTCATGACCCTGCACTCTGTAGCTAAACTCTCTCTGTATGAGTGTGTATGTGCGTGGCTGTCACTCAGGGTTTTTGACGTCTTCATCAGGCTCAGTCATGACCTCGGTCTTAACCACGGGCTTAGAAAAGAGGGGGAGTTCCCCCTCTCTTGTGTTTCTCTACTGGTCCCCTTTGCACCCGATGACGAACCCCCAGCGGGGGAGGGGCGGCTCGGTATTGATGCCTTCTGCTGTCAGTGGCCTTCTTTCAATTCATCCTCTCGCCCCATTCAACTTCTAATCCCTTCTTCCTCTCCAGAGCTTCTCCTCTCATCCTCTCCATCCTCATTACTCTGTGTCAACAGTGAAAATGAACTTTTCACATTTCACCGCTTAAGCTAAGTCTACTCTTGTTTCAGTTCAATTCAACAGGAGGTTTTGTCAATGTAAAAAGAGTTAGAAAAGCAAAAGCACAAGGCAGACAATCTATCTAACTAAAACATATTATATACTGTATGTAACAGGCAGACATTCATAACAGACAAAATTGTGAAAATATTTTACAAAACACACAAGGCTAAATCAACAAAGCTTCTAATACACAATTTGACGGTTTTTCACCAAGTCTAGACCGGTTTTTGAGTTTTTGCTATAATTTCATCTATTTTGTTACGGAAAATCCATGCCACTTTCATATAGAGCTCTGCTCAAAAAATGTATATGGCAATATGACGTGACATAGCTACTGTTACGAGTATATTGATGAATTTATGTACCAATATACCTGCAAATGCTATGATGGCAGTTTTAAGTAACATAGTAATATCGGCCAGTCCACATTACACAAGAGACAAAAGAAAATTCCATTTTAAGTTTAAAAATGTAACAATATTTTATTTTCACTTGACTGAAGTGACGCGTCTGCGCTTGGAAACAAAATATTTTATTTTACCTTTAAGATCTCTTTGGGCCTGGATTTGAACTGTTTTAGGTTTTAACAGAATATTAAAGAACAGTGTCTGTTGTCAATTCTGTCTAGGACAAGATCAACATGTATCATGATATATATTGTACCGTGAGGTTGTGGGCAAAACACAGACCTACTGACATTTCTGTCCATCAGTGGAAAGCCATGGGAAAACTATCTTAGCTTAGCATTAAGACTGGAAACACGGGGAAACAGCGAACTTGGTTAGGCTAAAAAATTCACTAAACAATGTTTTATCTTGTTTAACACTTACAAAAAGCAAAGAGAAGAAACATGTTGCTATTATACAGGAGGTTTGTGATTTACTTAAACTTTTCATTCAACTCTCGGCAAGCAAAGCAAGTAAGCTGATTCTTAAAATGCTGACCTATTCCTTTAAGCTATTTGGTGTATAAAGGACGGACACATGACTCCTTTTTCTCTGCATTGTTTCTTTATAAACCAACCTGTAGTGGCTGGTTAGATTCACTCAGTTTCTCCTTATGTCTGTTACACTGACTGAGTGAAGGCATGTGAGTCAAAGATCCAGAAACCTTTTTGACATCAGCATCGAGAGAAGACACAGATCATCCAAATCTCCACTCACATCCGTCTGCCTTTTCCCTCCATCCCACTCCCCCCTCCCCCCCTTTCTCTTCTCTGCGAATTTCAAACTTAAAATGGAAGGAGTGTAAAGGTTTCTATCCAATACTGCAGGGTCAGAGTTTTTCACTGAGCAGCGTTCGGTATTCATCCAGACTTTGATGGATTTCCACTGAGGCAGCTGAGCCCGGCCAACAACCTGACAGACCACGAGAGCGCGGAGATGGAGAAAGGAGCATCAGATAGATAGATGGCACTTCACATCTGCTGGAGGTTCAACAGAGTCAAGGGTCTCTCCTAAATCTAGTTGAGGAGGAACATCTTTCAGGCTTCAGGGACCACCCCGCAAACCTCCTCCTCTTTTCACAAAGAACAAACGGGATCAAGCAGGGTGAAGGTTTTGGAGAACGTTTGTCACAGAGAATTTTTGGCTACTGCTGTCCTTATTGCAAAGAAAAAAAGTCACATTTACCCCCCCCCCCCCACCCCCCTTTAACGCCAACTGGCACCAACTGCATCACTCTCTTTATGTCCATCTCTTCGCCTTTCTCTCTCTCAGCATCTCTTCTTTTCTCTTTGAATTATGGGTCTGTTTGTTATACAATTAGCCTGCTGGGATAGGCTTCATAAATAAAACTGAGGGAGCACATCAGTGAGTCGCTCTCCCTTGTCTCTATTGGTAGCTGTGCATCTGCGTATGTGTGTGTGTGTGTGTGTGTGTGTGTGTGTGAGCGAACATGTTGTGTGTCTGTTGTGCATGAGACATGAGACTGAATAGGGGGAGTGAAGCCATGTTGTAAAAGTGTCTCCACTGAGTCTGTTGCCCGCCGTTCACCCCGCTTTCTTGCACAAACACGCACATTTACTTGTCTTCACTATCACAACAAGTCACTTCCAAACATTACACGTCATCCACGCCACATGTATGTTGGTGTGAGGTGTGAACAGCTTGCATATTTGTTACCGTAAAGTTCAGGCCACATTTGTAAGTGATAGCGAGACATTTGTGTCCAGATGGCTGTTGTTATGTCAGCACACCTCATTAAGGACTCTTTGTATTTTTAATTTATTTTATTATTAAAATATATCTGATTGAAGATGAAGGATATTGAAATTTGTTATTGGGAGTTACTTTTCAAATTAAGCTTAAAGTAAAGCGTCTAGATAAAAAATGTCTTTCAGCTTTTTGAAATAAAATGTAGTCTGACTCACTGGATGGAGACTGTTGGGAACAGCCTGCCAATGGGTGCTTATTTCAGACAACACTCTCCTCCCCTTCATCTATCTCTGCTATCTGTTTTGCAGAGACACTGTTGCTGCATCCTTGGCTAATCACAGCCCGAGACAATAGTGATTGGTTTAAAATAATACAAACAAGCGTTTTTGCCTCCTTATCGCATAATGTTAATGGCTGCAGACAGACCATTCTCCATGAGTGTGGCTTAGTGACACAATCTAACAATTGAACTGCTATCGCCTACAACCAGTACAGTTGGATATTTTAAAGTAATAAATGTGCTTATTTGATCTTATATGAGAAGATAAATACCAGTTTCGATAGCAGTCAGGAACCAATTGGGTCAGCTTAGCATAAAGACTGGAAACAGAGGGAAGCAGCAAGCCAAGCTCTGTCTGAAGGTAACAAATTCTCCCAACCAGTGCCGTAAAAATCACTGAATGACACATTATTGTTTGTAGGTTGGATTAGTTCTTAATAGGGTGCAATAACTTTATAGCCAACCAGGGCAGTGACCATAAAATAACATGCCAATTAGTCATTTTGTAGTCATTAATTTGTTACCGAACCAGGGTAATTGTTTCCCTCTTTTTTCAGCCTTTGTCCTGCTAACCAAGCTAACCATCTCCTGGCTCCAAGTTCATATTAAACAGACAGATACGGCAGCAATCTTCTAGTGTAACAAGTGTATTTCCCAAGATGTTGACTTATTCCTTTAAGCAACTGAGTTTGAAGATTTTTCTATCTGTCATCAAAAATCCAAATGCCAATTCCCTTCAAGAATGTTTGATCATTCAAAACAATCATAGCTATTTTCAGACAATTAAAAATGTGTCATTTTTTAAGGCAACTTAGATTAATTGCAATTTGTAAATTTGTATCTCCAAACTACATTTGCTCAGAAGAAATTTCTAATACAAATCAAAAAACATTCACACGGATTAATTTGTTTTGGCGTCGAATTGCCTTTAGGTCAACAACATTTTTTCATAAAATCCTTGTAAATAAGTAAAACAATCTGCAGAAAATCTCTCTCACTGTTTCCCATCATCAGCAATAGCTTGTTAACTCGAGCACTGATTGTTATTCTAAGGGAATATGGGACTTAGAGGTGGCAACACAAGCGGATAGGAGATCTAACAGGCTCAGAGTCCATAAGGGATCAGTCGGACCATCAACAACAACAACAACAAACAGTAGATCTGTTGCACTCAGCTTCACTTACCTTTACATGAGCCGCCCTTCTCCTGATATCCTGGGTTGCAGAGACATCCACCAATAGGAACCAACCACTCCCCATCGGCGCCACAGTACATTTTAGGCTCCTCTCTCTCTTCTGACTGGTTGACACAAGACCCCCTGACCTCCACTAACGAAGACGTATCGGCCCCGGTGACAGTATCAGGAAACGTTGCCAGGTTACGGATGGTGAGTGGGCAGGTTTTGTAGAAAACCCTGACGGAAACCAAAGCGATGCAGGCACCAACATCCTGAAAGGCCAAGTAGAAACCCTTCCGGGTCGTGACCTTCACGTCCCGCACCTCAGTGTTCAGTTTCATGATGCGGTCGCCAACGTCCACCTGGATGGGGAGAGAATGGCGCAAATGAAATGTACAGTAAACTATGTTGGCCCTTATTAATTCAGTGTTCAACCTAAAGTGGGAGTTGCTGTTGAACCAAGGCTGATCTTCACATTTTCAGCATTTGCCTCTCATCCAGATTGACTTCTATTGACTGCAAAGGTAAAACAGTCTGTAATGCCTACAATGCTAAAATCAGAAGTATTTTTTTGTGAGGACTAGGCAAAAGCACCCAGCCAGCATTCCTGGCACGGCAGAATGGACATTGAAGATAAAAGTGCTTGTAAAACAAATAAAAAAATTACGGCTAAGTGCCGCAGGGGTTTTTATTTCCCAGATAAGAGTGAATTAAAGTGAGTGGAGGAGGGAAGACAAAGAACTCAAAGCCTGGCTCAGTTGCTCAGTGTTACCTGGGTGAAGCTCTCGTCTGCTGCCACAGTGTCCACCTTAATGAAGCTGCTCTCTTTGATGTAGCTCTCTCTGTCTTCGTTAGACTCGTGGTAGTACAGATTGAATGTCTCCTACAAGACAAAAGGGACAGAAGAAAGAGTGAGACTGAGGCGTCTATTTATCATCATCAGCCCTCATCTTTTCTCTTAATATGATAATGAGTCAAAGGGGGGTTTGTGCTTGAATAACCAGCAGCTGTAATATATAATAAAGCGCCATTAGCGGCCGCCTGTCCGTTAACTAATTAGCATAAAAGTTAACATGTTAAAGAAGTCAAGTCTTTAATGGAAATCTTTGTTGTCATCTAATTATCTACTGTGCCCAAACCACACAATGCTTTGCCGAGACTTTATAAGTATGTTTTCTTGTACCTTGCAGGTGCCGGTGACCCCTGGCAGGCTGTTGCAGTCTCTGAGAGTGAACTTGACTTCAACATAGACCCGCTGAGCACCGGACCGAGGGATCCAATCTGTCCTCAACCAGTTGTTCTGATTGGGTTCTAAGACGTTGCACACCTGGTACGTTCTGATGGGGATGTTCTTCTCATCCATTATACTGACCTCTTCCCACTGCAAACAAACACACGTGTAATTGTATTAGTACACTTGTGAAAAAGTCCACTGATTACACTATATAAGTGCAGGTCCATTACACTTGATATTTCAGCTCCTTTACAACAAACTGTGTGTATTTGAAGGTGTACAATGGAGGCAAAAAATATATGTAATGTATAGACTGTATGTAAAATGTATAGACTCAGAAAAGTAAAAAAGTATGAGACACTAGAAGTGTGGTGGTGTTTATATCTGCAGAGACTCTGCCCTCTTCCTGTATTTTCTGTTTTTCTTTTCATTTTGCTGGACATTTCTATGTGTTAACCTTTGGCCATGAACACTTCCAGTGGTAAAGAAATGCAAATTTAGCAAAGTGAAGCCCCAAGCAGGCAAAACTCACTGAAAAAGAGAATACATCTGGGGTCTGCTTTCAGTTTCGTTGCCAAGTTTGAATGTTGTGTTTACAAACATTAGGTGACAATTACTGCATAGTATGCCTTTAATAAAATGAAGAAAAACTTCTTTAAACAGATGTTCTATCAAAGTAATCAATAAGGAGTCAAGAGCTAACCCACTCCCAGCTTCTCTTAGAGATGCTTGTTCAAGAGCCCTTGACGTCACCTCTTGAGACGGCTGTGTGAGTCCTGTATGACACTGTCACAAAGTCATTTAATAAAAATGTTTTAAACTCAAACTACAATCTTTTCATCACCTTATCCAAGTAATTTTGCATGAATTTACAATGTGCATGTCCTAAAGAGGTATTCTCTGTATTAAAAAGTGACACCAAGTGCATCTGACCAAGTGTCCATATGCGATGAGTTGAGAGTAAGAAAGTGTCCTAAGAGCAGGTTGAAACTTTGTAAAGTAGAACTTTGACAAACATAATAATAATACGTTACATAGCAATGCTTTTAAGTGATGTCAGAAAAGTAAATAATATACAGCACACAGATGTTGTGAAAATAATGTAAATGGGGAAGCATGGAAACTAACAGATTTAACATCATTGAGTGCTTTTAAATCTAAACTGTCTAGAATACTTGAGGACATATCGATAGCATGTATGTGTTTTTCATAATCTGTTTGTAAATTTAATCTTTTTTTCATTTTTTCTTTGTCCTTGGTTTGTGTTTAAACTGTATAATTTTGCAACTGTTTTGTATTTGCTGCTGCCTATTTTGGCCAGGTCTCCCTTGAAAAAGAGGTTCTTAATCTCAATGGGATTTTCCTGGTTAAATTAAGGTTATTATTATTATTATTATTATTATTATTATTATTATTATTATCTTCTATTTAAAAAGTTGCTAACTCTCAAGGTTTAGATGTCAAAGTTTCCAATAAGCATTTGGATGCACCAACAAGTAGGGGCTTTCAAAACTAAGAAGGCAGCTGCAAATGATGATGTAAGTCTGACAAAAGACAACATGGCTGTTTACTGTGAAGATTACAGCTAGTCTCTGAAAATAGATCTTCACTTTGCACTGGCATAACAAAAAGTTTAACATAGTTAAACTGTAATCTCTAGACACAAGTAGACACAGGCTTTAACGCAGCTTTCAGAAGTACTGACCAGAAAATCAGACTCCTGGGGGAGAACTTGGAGGAAATGTTTGTCCTCACAAATACAGAAAAAAACAGGATACATTTCAGATGCTGGTGTGCATCCTCTGATTCACTGCTGTCATTTGAAAACATTCATTCTTGCATCAATATGCTGCAGTGGACAGTAGTTCAGATTTGTTACGACTTCAAGGTTTCTACAGGCACATTTCCATACAAGTGAAGCAGGCTCAGCCTTCACTGCACCATCCATCTCAATAGAGCCGACTATTTGCCTTGTACTGTGACCCTTCAAATGACCGCTGAGCCTCCCAACTCCAAATTGGCTTTTTATTGCCACTGAATAATAATCTGCTCTGGTGAGAGCTGTATACACACTAAATGCGCCGTGTCGAAAGAGAGAAAAAGAGAGGGAGAGTCAGGGAATGTCAGAATGTGTGTGTTGGAGAAGGGGCCGTGTGTGTCTAATTGAGCTGATCGATATGTCATCAGGACAGATCGTATTGGCCGATATTGGCTTAATACAGATACTGATTTTTCTCAACGGATGACTGATAATTAACTGCTTCTCATGGCTGACAGTGATACAATAACCAGTAATCTTTATTTTGGTATTTTGAAAAGAAGTTCATGACCTGTATTTTCTACTAATCTGAGGGTAAGAAAGGCTGAGATGTTGTAAGCAAAGATGGCTTATTTAATTTTCCAGAGCTCTGGCTTCAGCAAATCTAACTGACATCACTATTGTTAAACCAAAGAACAGTTCTGATTGTGTGAATAATTTCTTCATCAAAAAGCTCAAATCAAACATGTCAGTGTATTAAATACTCAATACCTCTTACTAGCCAACACCACCTACTTTATTGGAGTGTGTAGATGGACTTTTGAAGCCCATGAAAGCAATTTCGCTTTATCAGCAGATCATTTATTTACATATTAATAATTATGTACCATTATCGTCCGATAATTTATTGGCAATGTTACAATGTTATATAATATACATATAAAGTAGTGCATCCTAATATTGATGTATATATTCTAAATGTTCTTTTCTGATCTAAACTTTTCTTAATTAGACTTCATTCAATTTCAGTGAGGTATAATGTGGATTTACTGTCTTAATTATTACTTTAGGTTTTATTATCTTACTGTCACTTGGACAATAAAGTTTATTGTTTAATATAAGTGTCACAATTTCAATTCTAAATGGAAAATCGATTAATTCATCTTTCATTTCTAATTATCAAATTTAAAAGCAGGAACAGTTATTATAATGGTTAACGGTTAATTATACTGGAAACGTGAATGATTTCATGTTGATTTAAATGTTTTCAGAGCATTAAACCAATGATCTGTTGATCATTTGCGAATCAAGACTTGATGGTCTAACAATGAAATAGCCTGCAGCTTTAAAAAAACAATGTTTAAATCAAAAAATTGAACCGGAGCATGACCTTCAAATTGAAAGTCGAATCGAACTGTGAATTTGGAGGATCGTGACCCCCCTGTTATCGGTATCAGCCGCAAAAATCCAGCATCGGTCCGTGTCTTTAGTCTGTAACTGTGCACTCCTACAGTATGTGAATATAAGAGCGTGTACGCATGAGCGACAGTGTGAGCACATGGTCACGTCTTTGTGTGTTGTTGTATGTTTATATGTGTGTCTTTGCAGGGTACGTGTGTATAGAGGACGAGAGCTTAAACAAAAAAAGCTGTCATGTTGTATGATGCCTCCCTGTCTAGTTTCTTTTGGAGTCTTTGTCAGCACACAGAAATCACAGCTGTCAGAGGAAAAAAAAGCTTTGCCCCAACCATACAGAGATGGTGTTTTTTGTGTATGTGTAGCTGAGGGATGCGGAAGGTGGGGGGGTGGGGGGGGTTGCCTGTAATGAAAAGCTCAGTGCGTGCAGACCAGGACCCCGTCAATCAAGCAGCATGTGAGAGAATGAGAGCATGGTGAAGAAATAAGAGTCAAGTTCACCAATAACTCTTAAACCAACAAAGAGAGATACTGAGAAGAAAAAATGGACAGAGGAGGAGAGGAAGAGGGAGGGCGTATAGATGGCAGATCACATTGTACCAACAACAAAAAGTACAAAAAGATGAGATGGATGGATGCAATACAAAATAGATATTTACAGGATTCATTCTGGCAACTGCATGGTAGTAAAAATCCCTAAAAAATGACACCCACCACCAAGCTGGTATATGGCTTTTTGTGTGCCAAACACAACGCCAGCAATCTCATATTAGCACTTAGGCTCGGTGAACAACAGCACATTTCAAAATCTGTGGGATGATTATTTACAGTTCCCAGACCAAGTGTGTACAAGTGTGTGTGAGTGAGAGATAGAGTGAGTGTGTTGTCCAAAGAGAGAACAGGTTGTAAACAGTGTATCTGTAAAAAAGCTCCCACTCACCCCTCCCTCTGAAGGACTGGCTGCCCATTTCAGCTCTCCTGGCACTGTCCTCGTATCCAGCAGGGTCACTAAAATGCACACGCACACATGCAGGTGGTTTAAGGCCAAACAGCCTACAGTGTTTGAAATATGATAAATAAATAAAATTCTTCAGCAGGGAGAAATAAGTTGCATTTTTGCACTTGGAAGAAGAGCCACACCACAAGATAACCACTAAATGAAAGACTACTAAGCTTGGGACAAAGGTGGAAGTCTGCATCACTAGATTTAATATGTATCGTAGTACTTTTAATAATAAATATAATTTATACTACATATGCCATAATCAATAACATGTCAAATTCTAGTAATGATTTAATGTCGTCAAATGTGTTTTAATGCATGAAGAAAACAATCAATTATGGGTTTTAACTGACAATGAATTAAATATAAGTCACATTGTGCGCGATTTTAACATTATTTAATAAAAATCCAAGAAAAAAACGCTTTTCGTGGCGCTGGAAAGACAGGGCATGTAGATGAACTCCTTGGACACGAAACTCGGCGAGAAATAATGACTTAAATTTCCTCCCAAATCCAACTTTTCTGCTGTTTGAGTTTCGTGCATATTCGCCCTGCTCTTAACCATCCTAGGACGCGCACGCAGCGGTGTTTCCCTGCGTGCAGGAGCGGAAAAACCACAATGTGTCACACACGCTCAGGCGATCCCCTCCTCACTCACCTTCGTTGGGTGGATAAATCCTCGTCCTCGAACTCGAAACTAGTGTTAAAATCCAGATCAAGGTGGAAAATATTCGCCATAAATTTGCAGCCATGTGTGCCGTGTGAAAGCGTGTGTGTTCCCCGTTGGCTCTGCGCGCTGGCTGAAGCGGCTCCATCCCGGTGGGAAAAGTGTGTGTGAATGAACCCAAGTGTGAAAGCGAGTTGGATGCAGCAGCGGAATACTGGGGCGGTCTCTTACACTCAGATGCTTCCCTTAATGGTTATTCAAATGACATGAGCCAAATGACATACAGTACTGTGGTCCATAACTGCGCCAATGTATTATTTCTGCAGCCTATTTATGAAGACTATGATCAAAAAGATGGACTATGGAGATAGTGGATTTGCTTATTTGTAGGGGTTAGAACAGCTGATGCTGAAAGTAATAGCACACTTTACTGCTTATTAAAACACCGTTATAACTTTAAATTAAACAATAGTGACACTTATGCTTAATTGTCCAAAGAAACTTGTCATGATCTCTTCAACAACCGCATGTAGGGACCATTAGAGGTAAATAACAGAGGATACACATGCACAGTTCATTTAGATAACCAGTGTCCCACGTCAGAACTGACATTTAGCAGTGATAACCCTCAAAGTTGCCAGCAGCCATGAGGTCATAAATGTCACATCATCACGTTAAAAAAAAAAATCAGCCTGTCACATGAATACCAAAACATGAATGTGTCACAATTTCCTGATAAAGAGCTGAGCTGCTTGGATTTGGTTGCCTTCATGACAACTGAGGTTGCTGGAAGCTCTTTGTCCTCAGGAAGCATGAAGAGTGTGACTGCAGCGCCACCTGTTGATCACTGCTGGAGGGGGAAGGAGGAGAAACCCAATGAATGCTCAGGGATCATTTTAATGATGAGGATAAGGAGCTTCAATCATTCCCCCACCATCTGTCCACTGCAGTTTTTTTTATTATTTTTAGCCATAAATCCCCAAAAGTATGGACATAATAAAGAAATAAGACCCGATTTACTCTTTAATAATAAGGCAGCTCTAAACAAAAAGGCTCAGGACTGTGGGCTCGTGTGGAAGCGTGGTGGCACAGACAAAAAGCAGCCTCATGACCCTTCCTCCTACACTCTCCCTCTCTCAAAGACTCTGGTGAACAATTACCCTCGATGGCGGCACAGCTTGAAGAAGCAGATACTTTCATATCTATTGATCCACGTGGGTTTTTTTCTTATCTGATGTCTATTTTAGCCACAAAAGGTGAAACAGAGATGTGCTCCACTTTGTTTTGTTCTTGTTTAACATGTGCAGAGGTAACTTCTGAAAAGTTTTGCTGGAATCAACCAACATGGAGCACTGAGTAGCAGTTTTTGGTAGATTTCAAGTAGAGTGTAGAGCTACATGTGAGTGCATATTTAAGTGTGTGTGTGTGTGTGTGTTTGCATTTGCATGTATGTGCTCTGTGTGAGTCTCCATCTCGGCCGGTCTCCATCTCGCTTTGTGTCTTCACAGTTGCTACGCCGAAACCATCTCGATCCCCTGTAAGGCATCATAATGGACCCAGGAAGAGCATCTGGCGCTTTGAGACGCCAACAACGATTTCCCCGCTTCGACCTGCCATTCTCCCCCCATCCACCATAATACGTTTTTCACGTTTCATTCTCCCCCAGCGTCACGACAGACTGCGCAATCACAAAGACCCAATTAGCCAAGAGGGGGATCACGATTTCGCTTGGGGACCGATGGACCAATCGCAACGGATGGCGTGCGGCGAGGGCCTATGGGGCAGCGGTGCAGGTGGGTGGGACATGGCTGTGGGGCGGAGGTGACACACTGACATGGATGGAGAACAGTCTCTTGTTTCTGGTCATTTGTGTCACCGAAGTTTTGATTGATGACCGTCGGGATGTTTTTCCCACTCTCCCCTGAGATTCCCAGCTCTCTGGAGGGGGTTTCCACAACGCGGCCCACAGCCTCGAATCCCCACTTTAAGTTTGGCCCTTAGCCCTAAACCACACACACACACACACACACACACATACACACATACACACATACACACACACACACACACACACACACACACACACACACACACACACACACGCACACACAAGCGGGCACTTTTTGTTCAGCTTGGGGCCCCAGATGGCTGCTGCCCACACATCTGTATTGTAAAGCACTAAATATAGGCCCTGTGTCTGTTTTTAGTTTGTATATTTGCACGTGAGCCCGCATTCATACACATACAGATTCTCCAAGTGTCCAAGGAAATATATAAATAAAGTACATACGAAGAAGCCAAATGTAAATGCATGCATGTGTGCGAGAGTGTAAAGAGAAAAGCCAGAGGGACTGTAGGTGTGTGGGTGGCTGAGAGAGATGAACAAAAGAAGCAGAGAAGAGAGATGAGGAGCAGCGCATTGCCAGTGAGGATTTGATTGGGTGGGTGGGTGGTGGTGTAGCGGGGGGGTGTTGGGTGTTGAAAAAGGATCTTCCCTCAAAGCCTCACTAAGATATTCCTGGAGCGAGTTAGGGTTTCATTTGGCTCGCAGTCCTATACAGAGTGCTTTCATCGTACTGGGAGCTAAAACCATTTAATATTCAAACCACTAGACTGGTATTCTCTGGGTTATGTGACAGATAATAGTCAGATTTACTAAATCTGCGCGGTGTGAGTGTGTGCGGTTGAACTCCTCGGGTCATTAGCATGTCAGAGACGTTCCGTTAGTACCCAGTTCTCTCTCCGTAACAGCTGCTAGTCTGGCGAATTACTCAATTCATGTGTGCGCGTGAGTGGATGTGCGTCTGTGTTTATGCACGCGTGTGTTCTCTATAAACAAAGGAAGAAGCGAACAGAAGGTTTCATCAAAAACACCAAAACACCAAAAGTGTGTGTGTGTGTGTGTTGTGTATCATGCGCTCACTTTGATGACTGAAGAAATCTCCATCAGCATCTTGCTTCTGAGCGTACATGAGCGTGTGTGTGTGCATGTGGAGTGTGTTTGTGCGGCGTGTTTGTGTGCGATTGCATAAACATGGTGTCAGAGTGATGAGATGTTCTCTCCATCCATCTGTTCTGCTGGCATTTACATCTTCAGAGGGCTACTATAGAGGAGAGAAAGAGAGAGAAAGAGAGCAAAAGAAAGATTACCAGTTAAGAGTAATGAGATTCTACGATAATGTTGGTTTTGTCTGTCAGTCACCAGAGCAATAACACACTCTCAGGTCCCCTCGTGGAGCTCTGCGGCTCCATTCAGACGTGATCTTTTAACATGTCTGAGGGTTTTCTAAGTATCTGTGAGAGGACGTGTGAGAGTGAAGCTGTGTCTTTCCTGTGAATGTGGTTTCGAGATTCAGAGTGTGCCATTGTGGACTTGCGCGAGTGTGTGTTCGAGAGACAGAGAGAAATCTCATTGTTCTGTTCCTCCTTATCTGCCGTCTCGGCGGAGCGCCCGTTCTGTTTCCCCCCTCAGCGATGTGACCCGGCTGTGATACCGTACGCCCTCGTCTCCGCAGATAACAGACCACCCTAAAAATACTCCTCTTTCTATCACTCTACACTCTTCCCCTCTGTTCTCCTCACCTCTTCTGGCTCACTGTATCCTCCTGAGTCTCCCTGGCCAACAGTTAGCTCTGCCAGACAAAAATACCTCAGGGCGCTTCCTAATGTCACGGAGGTCCTTTAAGTCTATATTTTCCCCTCTTTTCGTCTTCTAGTACTCATTCTGTTGGAGGCCGTGGATGTTACAGTGTCGGCTCGAACAGCAGAGTTGCAACTCAGACTGTTACATCACAAGTTTTCTTATAAATTTCCACAATAATTCCTCATCCCCCCCTCCCCTCGGCGCAGCAACTTCAGTCACCCACACTCTGGACACACAGGGCAGATGGGATGTAGGAGGAGACGGTGAGGACAGAATCTGCTGGGCTCACATAATTATACATCAAGTAATTTACCATAACTCCTCAATAAAATATTGACGAGTGCATTGTTTTCTGTGCCTCACGGGTTTGACAGTCTGGAACGATGCTAATTATGATAAATAGACTTTTTTTTTTGAAGATCATGCCACAGCCAAGTGCTTTGAGAGCTTTTTCATCTCTCTGTTGCTTCCCTCGCTGCCTAAACTCTCCTCTGTTGTGAAGTGCTTTTAAGGATACTGACAATGCCCCTTTCTGTTGTTTTGAGGAAGTTTCTTGCTAATTTAAAACACTTTTATTCCAAGCTTCTTGCCACATTTGACATTTGGGGTTAGAAAGCTGTCGTTTTTGTTCTTTTTGTTGTGTGACTGTGTGTGCGTGCACATCCTCCGCCTTTCTTTTTGGCCCAAGCCCACGCAGGTGACCAGAGGGGGCCTTGTGTGGGTGGACAACTCAATGGTGACCCCCTCTCTTTACCCTCACCCTCCCCTCCCCTTCCCTCTTTTCTTGCCCTCCGTCCACCAGTATGAGTCCAGAAAGAGGGAAAGAGGCCCAGGAGGAGAAAAAGTCTGTTTCACAGCCGCCCTCAAGCAAACGCACTGGCCAAAATGTAGCCAAAACACCAGCATAATAAGGAAATGTTAATATTATGCATCGGCCTTTGATCAAAAAGTAGCAGCTTCTATAGAGATAAGACACTGGTTGCAATGAGGTTTTTAGGTAATATTAAATTTACTGTTAAAGCATCACAAGGCAATATTTTAAAATTCAAATTCAGATTTGTTTTACTCCAGACCACACATCTCAAATCTATGAGAACAAATGTAGAACAAAACATCAAAGGAACAAAGGAAAACAACCAGAACAGATCCTCAGCACAAGCTAAATAATTAATAGAGCGGCAGAACATACCTTAACTGAATTGGCCCTTGGAGAGCGTAGACCTACGCCAAGGACAATGGTGCGTTCACATGCTCCATAGATGGTCCCATTTCCTGAGTTAGATAATGAAAAGGAAAGGAAATAGGACAGATGAGCCATGATGTGTGATTGGGAAACACATTTTTTCCTTGTATTCCATGAATGAAGTGCTAATGCCTTATATCACAATGTTAATTACAGTGAAGATTAACTTGTGTCTCCAAAATGTAACCAAATCTTACTTTTGCTACACCCTCCAAATTATATCATTATATGCATTAATAACATAATTTTAAATAGACAGATGGTTTACACAGTATTTTGGCAAATACTTCTAATACTTCTCAGCAATGTTTGTGTTTTTGTATCTTGTTTTTATTTTGGGAATTCCGCTTTTAGAAACTTTTAGAAGATTCCAGATAGCCAGTGCATACCTTCTGTTATTGCAAAGTAAACACTTTTCAAACCTAAAGTCCCTATAAATTCACATTATAAGTTAGATGATGGCGTACTCTGGAGCTTATAGTGCCACTTGTGCACTGCCACTTATCTTTTCATCTCTGCTCAACTGCTAGCTTTAACCATTTGATATTATTCCAGCTCTGATCCAACAAAAGCCACATTTATGTAATAAACCCCCCATCCCCCATGGGCATCTTCCTGACTATACCCTATATATCATATTATTACGAGTTGTCATTTTAACTTTTAATGTTTTAATGAAAATTTTACATGGCCAATATGTCAAATACCGTCTGCTTTGAAAGGAGTCGCTCACAGAGACGAACCAACACAGAATTGTAACCCAACTGTGCAGCTTCCCTTCAGCTGGAGGGAGCAGTATGAATGAATGCTAATGAGGCTCTGTGTCTACTGGATGTGTAATAGGCAACAGTTTGCTAACACGTCAGCAAATCAACTTGATAAAGTGATAATTTGTCAATGTTGTGTTTACAGCTTGTTACTCTGCCCAAAGTGTAAGTGAGGAAGTTACAATAATAAACATTCTCACAATGTGGCTTCTCAGATGTAAGGATTTCCTGCTTTTCTCTTTTTCAAATCATTGTCAAGTCAGTATCAGCTGGACGGTAAACAGAAACTTGTAATATGCCTTTTTCAGGTGTTAATTATTTTTAGACACTTTTTGGACTGAATGATTCAATTCTGCAACTCATGATTATTTTTTATCACTGGTTATTCTGCCAGTTATTTTCCAAGGAGACATTTTCAAATAGCTTATTTGGTTTGTTTACACAACTGCCAAAGAAAATATTCAATTTTCAGTGAAAACAGGGGAAAGCAGGTCACCTTCACATTAATAAGGCTGAAACTGATTTTTTGGCTTTATGCTCAATACTAAAATTAAAAACAATTGATATAAAATGTATTTATATTTCTCTGATCACTTCATCTAAAATTATTCATCGTATCATTGTATGATGAAGGGAAAAATATTGTTGTATTCACCCCGATCTGCACCACAGGTTTTCATGAAAACAGTGCCAGTAGGGTTTCATTCTAATCCTTGTATATCGGAGCAAAGATGGTGCCAACTATGTGGTTATTTCATGAATACTATTTATTTATTGATCTATTTATTTTTTATTACCAGAAAACATGCTATATTATGAAACATATCATTATTGAAATGATCTAAATCGGGATAGAAGATTTTGGCCACATCGCCAAGTCTCAAGAATAGTCATAGGAAGTAGGACTTTAACCTGACAGGAAAGTGTGTGTGTGGGTGTGTGTGCGTGCGTATGTTTGTTTGTTTGTCTTTCATTGCGGAAAGACAGGATGAAGATACAAAGGCTGTGTTTTACGAAGGATTAGCAGAGATTAAGTTGTCAAACGAGACAATTGTCCAGTTTATCATGTTACCTGTTCCTTTATCTTCAGTCAAAACAGGTCAACAAACATAATCACAAACACACAAAGATAGGGTGGCTTAGAAGTCAGGATATCAGCTGCCCCTGAACTTGTGAAAACATTGTCACTGTGTTGACGACACGATTTGGGAGAATGTTTACTATCACTTTGCACTGTTAAATTAACTTCTTCTCTGCTGCTGGATGACATTAGTGTAAAGAAGTGCTGAAACTATCTGAAACTGATTTGCATTTCACATAAGACCAGCAATCCCTCCTGCTGTTATGAAAGACAGTCGGGCTGGGATATTCACTTCACAACTTTTTTTTGGTCTTGCTTGACATCCATCAGTGGCCCATACCAACACCGCCCCCCTATGGGTGCAGGCTGCACAAACTGCTGCTGGACACCGTCAAACGCAGCATGAGTTTGTGTGACGTGCTAAATTAAGATGCGTGGGCCTGACTGCCAAGACGAAGGACAGAGGAGGTTTCAAGGAGGCCTCAAGTTGGGCAAGTCATAACAAGAACATAATGAGTCATGATCTGCGAAACTGTCACGAAATGACAAAGCTCAGAGCACTTAAAACTAATTTAGGCTCACTCGATCAGACAAGACAGGATCATGGTCATTTAACACGATTAGTCATTGACTTTGCAAACAAGCATTTATTATCATTATTATTTATTTTTTTAAAGTTATCTAACGATTCTAAAGATTTTCTTGAACTTAAAATATAATCAAGCTGAACAAAGTAGGATAAGAGTAACATAATAAGCAGAAAAACTAAATAGAAATATATAGAGATTTGAATCAGTTATATGAAAGAAGTGAATAACCAGCACAACCATCTTAAAACTACTAAAACAGGTTCAATATATAAAAGAATCAAATAAAAATAATTTTGAAAAATAAATGTGATCATAATGTTGTAGTGCACTGCCACACACAACTAAACAAATATTCAACATTTTGGTAAATTATATTTAACGTATTCCAGTCAGTTATTCAGTGAAAACGGACAAAAGTGCATCGCTTTAAATTAAGTAGATCTGTGTGATGCTTTTGATGCTTATCATCTTTCAATGGAATCCTATCATGATGAAATCATGTATCGAGATATCGTGATACAAAATGTAATCGTCTAAATTGATAATAACATGCACATACTAATTCAAGCTTCTCAGAAAAATGCATTTATGTATATTTATGATGTTTTTTTTCTCCATAATTTCACTAGAAACTGTTTTGTTCAACTTGCAGTAAAGGTAATTAAATGGGAAAATAGTCAGCACTTTTCATTTGTCAAGTATTTAATTCAAACAGGAGTATACCAAAATATGCTTTAGTATGTGGTTATTTCATATAGATTATTGTATAAAAAGGCACATGGTTAATAATTATGTATTATCATAAACATGCTATATCATGATATATATTGTTATCATAAATGCAGTATGAGTATATAAGCTTCATAAGTATTCTAATCTGACAACTCTATCAACGCAGCTATTACAGCTGCAAGAGTGTGCTTCCTTATGACAGTTATTTCCATTAAAAGATATACATTATACACATTATAAACACTAGCAGGAGTAACTTGTCAAATCAGCTCATTTCTTTCCTGTTTTATTAATTCTAGTGGATCCCTGTACGCTCAAAGATGCATTCCTTTCTAAAGGGGAAATGTTACTATGAAGCTGAATCACTTCAATTAATATCTGTTGGTGCAAGTGATGAAAAATCAAAACATTTTGGGCATATAAACACGTATAAATCACAGCTACATGTGGTGAGACTTATTCAACTGGAAGCCCGGCCTCCAGCTGTTTTCGTTGCCATGACAGCAAGCATCTGCATTTCTGAAGTGCCCTTGAGCAAGATTCAGTGAAGCCCCACCAGCTATAGTGGTCTGAATTCTTTTCTGGCTTTTACAGTCTTGATTTCCTTGTGAACAGGGGAAAAAATGGATTTCTCCCTCAGGGATCAGTTTAAATAAATGAATCGTCACATTTTAGTTTTTGCGTTTAGTTTATGCATTGCCTGGCAAAATATCTTAATGCGATCACATGCTTTACATGTAAATGGGGTAAGAGAAAACCCATGGTGACTGTTCATGAATTCATTCATGAAGCATTCATAGTATTTTACTGAGCAGGAGGAGTTGGTTTTTAGTCATTTCCATGAAGATTTTGATTTGTACAGTACGCTATAGAGCATTTACAACTTGAAGATGTTGTGCCTATCTAGGTCAGCTGAGCTAGATTTGGAGTTGTCAGCTTTCTGCAGACTAAATAGGTCATACTAACGAGGAGGGGGGTTTTGACAAGCCTCTCATACTACATCAGTTCTCACCACAAAACAATCTCAAGATTGCTGATTATGTAAAACACCCCGACTCCAGCTTTAAGCGCCAATGTCAAATTACGACAATGGATATTACAGTCACTTTTGTGAAAATATATGAAGCACTATGAGGGCAATATTTTGTATAACAAATTACATTTAAGCACAATTATGCATGCATATGCACTGAGAGCTAAATATGCAATAATATACCGTAGCTTTGGAGAAAAGTAAATGAAGCGAAGACAATGTGACGATGAGAATCTGCTGCGCTGTATATGAAGAACTTCACAGCACAATTATGAGCCCAAAAAGCATAAATATACATGAGAGCCCAAGGAGATGGTATGGACCTAATGCATCAATACACCAGCTCGCCTGTGATACTCTCACATGCCCACATAAACACATCTAGGAGTTGCATAACGGCAACAGAGAGGCTTCATTTTTGTGATCAAAGTGCAATGCGTGCAACTTTGGCTGCCATGATGCAACAGTGGGCTTCCTGTCCTCAATCAAGGAGATAACAAAAAACCACAACACTATCATAGGTATATATATATGTGTGTGTGTGTGAACAATATGTATTCAGTCTTTTCTCTGCTGGCTCTTCACATTGTTAAGATGGCTCCCAGAGGTGTAATTGCTGTGACAACCGTTCTCCTCTGCTTCATACTGGGCCTGCTCGGTCCAGCTCCAGCTGCCAGTAAGTTTATTCACCACATTTGACTGCTTGTCAATCACATGAAAAGACATTCGATATTACATTTAAACCCTAAAAAGAACCGATCAGCTAATAATGTGATGTGTGTGTGTGTGTGTGTGGAGTGGGTTCCCGTGTGGGCAGAGCCTGTTGTAGGCAATACAATAGGAAGCCGATACCCTTCCAGCGTATAAAGGGCTACAGAGAACAAACCACCAAGGAAAACTGCAACATTGAGGCGATCATGTAAGACTCTCTTCTATAGTACGATATTTAAATATCACTGTCAATCCTTTATGAAACGGCTGGGGAACACTAACTGATTGCATTGATTGGTAATCCTTTTGTGGAAAACAGTACTAACGTTGTTTCTGCGGAATTTATTGCCATGAAAATAAGCCATTTGATCTGGCCTACCACCACATTTTACTATCAAAACTAATTACTGCGGATTTCTTGACTCTAGAAAGGCAGCTGTTTGATCTGCTCCGTATCTCCATAAATTATATTTATAAACGATTTCTACGCAAGCTGTCTCGGCTTTAAGATTGACAAAATCCAATTTCACAAAAGAGCCGGGTATCAAACATCAGTACTTTTTGAATACCAAGTAAAGCGTACCCAAAGCTGGGACTGAATACTTAGTCAGACACTTATATCAGTTTACTTACTGTTTGATCAGATATTTCATGTTATAAATCATACAATGTTAGACCTCTTTAGAGTTCCTGCCATTGTGTTACCATAAGACAAAGTAAATACTGATGCATTTGATAAACATGGCTTATTTTGGGATAAAGAAAATCCTTTTGAAGAGAACTTCCCCAAGGTAAGTGATCAAAAATGCTTCATTTGGGGTCATTATCAAAAAATGATACATTTGATCACCAATAAAGTGCTCTCTATGTGTCTGATTATTTTTTCTCACAATTGTAGTTTCTACACAGTTAAGAAGAATGAGATATGTGCGACACGGAAAGACGAGTGGGTGAGGAAAATTCTGGACTTACTCAGGTATGAGACTCCTACTCACTTTTTAAATACCAACAAGTTTCAGTCCTGACATGGACCTTTAAATCAGGACAAGCTTTGTGTGTGAAGTGCTTCTTTTGTTTTGGGGGCATTGTGAGTAAAAACTCTACTTATCTCTTTATAGTTTAAAACTAAAGAAGATGTCCAAGACCGGCTCTGCTGCAGCTGAAACTGCGATGAGGAAAGGTGCAAAGCCTCGGTTTAATGATGGAAGCGAATCTTTCGTCAGCACCACAGAGACCCTCAGCACCCTCAACAGCACCGACACTTTCTATTAGGACAAATCAGGCCTCGGTCTTGAATTGGAATTTAATCATTTGTGTTACAGAAATGACAATTAGAAGGTATGTTTGAAATAAATTGAACCAACTGTAATCTAGTCATGTTGGGGATGATATCTCTGAAAAAGTTAAGAATTAAAAAAAAAATCTAATAATTTTTTCTTGCCTTAACATATGGAGCATCAGCATATAATCATGATTTAAGGGGGACCAGGGAAGAGCAGCTTTGATACTACTGATGTATATTATATGCTTTGTCATTTAGCAAATGTTTATGGGAATGTTTCTGTTTGTTAGATCATGCTTTTGGGACTATACTGTTTCATTGCCTGCTATGAATCTGCTGCTTAATCAAGTAATATGCCAATAGCTATTCTCATAATAAACAGGAATGCAATCCAGGCACTCCAGGATATAAAAACAAATTAATTTAATTGAAGGAAAAATTAAAAAGCCTGTATTGTAGTTGCTAAATCATTAAAAAGCTATGTTTGAAGCAAGGGCTTTTAAATAAGACCAACAGTGGTCAAAACATGCTGATCAACTTGTATCAACTTAATAATTTACCTACTATAATAAATGCTTTTTAATATTTTCATATTAGTGCCTGGATTGCCTTGTTTATCCTGTTTTCCAAGAGATCCGGACACATTTTTGATCTACGGTTGAGTATACAGAGCAACCAGTCATCTCTTTTTCCTACCAGTTCTCATAAACAAATAAATGTACTTTATTATGCTCCAACAGTGTTGTCAACATTCATTTAATCAACCAACAAAGCTGTCTCACTGCAGTGTGATCTATAATTTAATGGCTAACATACTGTTTTAATTTCATTTAAACGTTTTTTAAAATTGTCACCATTTTTAGCCGTACTGCTTTAAACTAATCGCTAAACATATTTCCAAGTAACATTTAATGGCCTGACTGAGTGGGTAAGACGCTTCACAATAATAAACTTATATTGTCTGGATAAAGGGCCCACATCTTGTGCAGACTGCTGCTGTGCATGGTGTGTGTTTCAGTGGCGTGACATGTGTGCCTGCTGTACTTGGAGAAGGATGCTGCCAGCACATCTGCTGGAAGGTGTCTACAAACTTTTCCATGAGCTGTCCTGCCCCCCCGAGCTCATGCAAATGCATGACTTGACTGACAGGGAGGCAGTCTCTGGTTCTATTTCAGATCAGCACCCCAAGGGGTTGGTGCTCAAGTCAGACAAGGTGACTCCCTCAATGACACGCTCTTCTTATCCAAACTGTCCTGAAGTTATTTCAAACGCCCACTAGATGGCACAATCGATCTGTAAAACACTAAGCCTGTGTCAGCTGCATCATGAGGTTTTGATGGTAATTTGATGAGCACAGCTACCACAGCTGATTTCAATGTCAAACAATGACAACGACACATGTGGATAAAGGACAAAATATTTATTTTTTTCAGAGCAAACAGACATCTTGTATTAGCCGAAGAAACAGCACATGTACTTATAAAGAAACAGGACAGGAGAAATAAATATTAAATATTACAGAATAACATTAGCAAGCATTTTAAATATATTAAATTATTTTAAGCCATTTTCTTATAAATATATGATGTTGGTGAGGAGTGCTTTCTAATGGCTGGAGGTTGTAGGAGCAGGAGTCGAGTTCTTTGCTCTGCGGGCCTGCCTGTAAAACACAAACAAGAGAAACAGTTAAATAACAGTTGTGCTGCCACTGAGCATGCTTGTCTGAAGCAAACAACTAAAAATGGTCAATACTGGAGACTGAGGCCTACTCACTCTAGCTCCTTTATCTTCTCAAACACCCAGTCCTGTCTCCAATGGCTGCAGACTTCTCCCTCAGTGGTCTCAAATCTGTGAGGAAAAAAATGAAGATTGATCAAAATGCCTGAAACAAATTTTCATGAAGAACTTTTAACTCATAACTTACTATTTAATAAAATAAGGAGATATTTCTTACATGACAGCACGGACACATGGGAGGTTCTTCCTCTGGATCCTGTAGCCCAAGATGGGAGCCGTGACGTTTACGATGCTGACCGATTTGCAACATTCGATTATCTTCTTGTCTGTTTTGCAGAAAACAAACAATAGGTTGTTATGAGCATGCATCACTTTCATTTGCAGCATCAAATATAATAAAATGCATTGTTAGCCTACATTTTCATTAAAAGTCAAGGATTTCAAAAGTGCACAGGATCTCTGACTTAAGGGCACTTACCAGAGGCCGTTACTGTCATTGCCAGAACGCCGGCGAAGAGAGCCAGGAATGCCAGTCTTGTGATGCACAGCTGCATGGTTACTGCGTGAGGTGCTCCAGAGGTTCTTTGCAGAAGCTGATTGTCTGATCTGGCTGAGAGCGGCGACTGACTTTCTCGGACCAGACGTTGAGGTTTTATACCGCGAAAAGAGGAACCAGGACAAACTTCACCGGATGAAAATGTGTCTGAGTGCTTTCTACATATTGTGTGCGCATCAGGGTGGGGTATCCACTTGGATGATGCTGTAGACGACTATTTCCTTTTTTTGTGATTTCATCATCACACGGTCTGGGAAATTATAATCATTAAAAATAAAGGCTACAGTGCAGTCATTCTTCAAGACTTACTTTTATGACTTTTTCAATTACTTTTATCACTACAAGTGACATATTACTAAAAGTTAAACACATGAATGTACAAAAAAACTAATGAAACTGCCTTAAACTGCTAATATAGTAGATTTCATTTGAGCAGGTTCAGCTGTGTTTGATATTCTTATAAATCTGCTGAGAAGTTTACATATCCATACCATGTTCATGTTTTTCCTTAGATTGTTTCTTTCTGCAGTCCAAAGACATGCAAGTTTAGGTGAATAAGAAATTGAATTCCCTGCTTGCAAAGTCAGTGTCAGTGCTGCTATAAATGTTACACTAGATCAGCATATTTAAATACACTAGAGAATGATTAAATACATTGGATGGATGGATGGATAGGTATTTATGTTATTCTGTATTACAGTTGTAGCAGTAACATTCTGTATTAGCCAGTTCACTATATGCTCTGTATTGCATTTACAGTCTCCATCTTAAAATATTGCATCAATAAATCCTGCTGATTTCAGCAAGAATGTTAAGGCAGCATCATGTGACAACTCACTCTTTCCAATGTGTCATTTTTCTTTCTTTTTCTATCCAACCTGCTTTCTGTTGCTGACTGTCATGGTCAGTACAGGGGCAAGAAAAGGGGAAGGAAGGATATCCTCTGGCTTTCTACCGCAAATTTCCGAGCATCCTCAACCCAAATTTGGTCATTTATCCTTGCATGCTCTGTCCTTTCAGTTACAAGTCTCGACTTGTTCAAAGGCGACCTTCATGATTTAGACAATCAAGACAGTGTAAAAGGTTAAAAAAACTACTTTGAAACTAGAAATGTATTGCTTGATATGGTGAATAATATCTGTTTACCACAAACCAACTGGGGAGGTTTTTCACTTCAGTGTAGTTGCAGCGTTATAAAAGCTGCCAAACACCAAACAACTGCCAAAAAGACTCAGAATCTGGTTTCTCGCTGCCAGTTAAACAAGGCTGCCAGTTAACAACACACGAGTTGGTTCAAAAATCGAATTTATTGGATTTGTCTGGTTGTTTGCTTTAAATAATCATTGAATGTTTTAAATTAACGCTATACACATATATATATATATATATATGTAGTCCCTTGAAGTGGTTGAAGTCATCTGCAACCTTTGTAGACCCTATTTATGACTAGCAGGAATTGCATAACTAGAGCTCATCTCCACCCACAAGTTTCTATGTTGGAATGTAGCCTTATTTACCACACAAAACAATATTTAAACCCAAGGGCAGATTATAAAACCACCAGAGATTTCAGGTTTCTGTGAAGCGAAAAAACTCACAGTCATAATTGGCAACAAAATGCCAGGAACCTGGGCATGATTAGGTTGCTGCTTTGGTAAAGTTTTTGGGCAGGAACCAGGCTTTCAAAATAGCAGAACCTGTGATCTCAGACTTGATGATTCCTAAAGCATAACTTCTCAAGAAAGCTTGTTTCCCTTCCCTCTCTTAGACAGTATTTTGCTTCGCAGGGGTCAAAGGAGTGTCGGCTATGCAAAGGACAGGACATGTTGATTACCCTTAAAAAAGAGGGTAAAACCACCACATAGTTTATATGCAGGATTTATGTTTCTCAGACATGTATTTGTGTTTTAGTTTACTTGGTAACCACAGAAGGCATTTATATGGGGTCTAAGGTACACGGTCACCCATGAAGTTGGAATAAAATATTTCTTACCTCTTTTCATGAAATGATTGTGTCAATGTGATTTATTCTTGACAGATAAAGTGTATATCTTCTCAACACTTTATTAATCATTCTCTTCCAAACATATGTCATTGAAAATGAAACAACAATTAACAAAGGATTGTGTCTGAAAACTAAATTATTCCAACTTTATGGGCAACCGTGTAGTAATTAAGAGCTAAGATTCACATTAACAAAAAAGCTTTGAATAAGAAATAATATATTGTGCTTTAAATGGTTCTAACATCCATACATTTCAGGATGAGAAAATCACTGTCATTGTTATCAATAAATAATCCTTATTAGCCTCTCAAATAAACAGTATTAATATATTTTAACAAGAAGGCTTCACAAAGTTATGATGCACTTCTTAAACTTTATAGTCTATATTTCACTTGGTTTATAAATCACCAAACTGTCATTTCAATTCAGTCAATTTATTACAGAATGACTCTTTATTAGTTTATGTGTTATTGATTAATGTGCTTAATGATAACATAAAAATATATTATTATGTTTGTGAAACAATTCACAGGCAAAATGAAGAGTCACATTTGCTTCCACTCTTCAGAAAATCATTGATGTTTATAGTAGTAATTTGGAAAAACTGCATGTAAAAGTGGTTTACAGTAAAGCTCTACAGTTTAGGAAAGCCAGCATGCTCTGTTGGCAGCAGAGTCAGCTGAAATAGAATTACAAAGGCATGTATTTACTGGATTTGGTGAATGAAACGTTAAAAATTCTTTCCAATGAAAAGCAGAAACGGTTCTTCTAAATGAGGAAGGAAGCAGGTTGATAATTGCGAAACATGACAATTTTCTGAACCTTGAATTGGAAAAGAAAGTTCTCCTTTTTATGAGGCTCATTCACAAGTTTTTATTTTACTTCAAGGCTATTAATCTAAAAGATTAAATCAAGACTGAAACTGTGATTGTGTGAGGACTTACTCTTCTCTCATATCATTATCTTTATGGGCTCCAACTTATTGCCAAATGAGAGAAGAATATAGTACAATACTTAGTCAAACAATCTTAAAGTGAATCGGTGCCCTGCAGAGCTCAGCACTCTGCGGCAAAAGTCACAGATACATCAGCGATTATTGCTAAATCATGATAACATGCTGTCATAAGGAGGGACAGGATAGAGTCAATTAAACATAATGGACCCATTGAAAAAAAATTAACTTACATTGTCATTTTAAAAGTGCCAGGGCGACAGTTTCATCAGTGCTTATTGACGATAAGATAACTTCGACAGGGACACGATGGCTGCAGGAGAGTTGAATTCCTGAGCTCATTTTAGTTTGTGTTCATTTTTATATCTGGTAGTATAATCTGATTTTGCTACAGCATTGGTTCCCATGAGATAAGGGCTGTCTTTGTTCAAACTGGTGAGGTACCACTTTCTAAGTAATGTGTTGAAGGTCAATGAAACTCTTAATTCATCTCTATCAAGGTTCTATAAGGACAGTGAGTAAAACACAAACTACTGCTGTATGAAAACATGTACGCACAAAAACAAAGGCCACAATTTGGTCAAATTATATAACAAAACACACTGTTTTTCACTGCCTACAGTCTTTTGTTTCCCAATGCTCCCATGGGTAGAACATATAAGTGTAAGTTCTTTCGAAAAACAGATATGAGAGCTGGTAAAGCTATGGCTGTAGGTGCAATAATAATCGGAAAAAGCTGCAATAACTGATTTTTTAAAACATTTTTTGGTCCTGTGCCATAACAACCTATCAGCGTTGAGATTGAGCAGAAGTCCATTCACAAAACAAGCATTTTAAAAGTTGTTTGCTTGTCATCTTGAGGACAGACCTGACAAAGCATTAGTTCAGACTTGTTTAGAAACTGGCATCATGATGTAGTTAGTTCAGCATCCTTTGGATCCATCCGTGGCAATTAAATCACACAAAAAACTATCGTAACTGTCGTTTTGGCTACTGACATATCTGGAACTTCTACAAGTTACAAAGCTACGATTATAGCCACTTTAAGGTGAGGAAATGGTCACACTCATGGTTAAAAGTAAACCATGTTTACTAAGCTTTTGTAGCAACATACTACTTCCAGTTTTGTGCCAGACAGACACAAGAGTCATAGTCAGTTCAGACTTCTCCTGTTGAGAAAGAATAATTCATATAGGACAGGGTTACTCCACCCAGTTAGGCCAATTTACAGTAAATTCATCTTAGTTGTGAGTTCTCCCAACTTAGCCTACACCTAACTGTGAACATACATCTGTTATTATCCAGCCTCCTGATAATATAACCACTCTTATCAATCTAGTGATCTAATTGATAATTTATTAACAACTACAAATCACACAATAAGTAGGATCGAATTACTTGTGCATTTTATCAATCTGCATTTTTTTGCCATGCCATCTCCCTGGCTCTGTTAATGGCAGTAGTATTGTCTGTTATTGTGACCGTCACTTGATATTCTTCATAAAGCTCCTTCAGCGCTGATTTTCACTACTTTTGCGACATCTTATTGACTGCTCCCGGCTGTTCCACGATCGATTAATACGGGCTGCTTATATACTCTGCGCTGGTGCACAATGCACCAGTACATGCAATGTAAAGCCTTGGTTGAGTAATCGTTGACGAGACATGGCTGAGCTGCGTTAGTGGAACCGATTTAGCCTCAAGTGAAAGTTGGTGTTAATTCTAACCAGGCTTTTCCAATGAAGCCGCGGTTTGTTTAGCCACCCTGATGGAACAGCCCTCTGGTGTTTCCCTGCCCTTCGTGTTCTGTGTTTGTTTTTGTCTGTCTTCCCTGTCTGTGCAGGCTGGGCGTGGCTGATCTACTTCTGCAACCACTCCTTCATTGATCCTCACCTGTTCAGCTTCCACACCTGCCTCTCATCATCTAATCGATCTCCTGCAGTATTTAACTCCGGTTCACCCTTCCAGACTCCAGTTTGTCGTTGTATCTCACATGGTAACTTGCCGTACTGGCTCCCAGAAGAACTACTAGTTTATTCTTTGTCTTGGATGTTTTTTGGATTCTCACCTCGGTTTTTGATTCAACCTCTGTTTTTGTCTCCAGCCCCGTCATACCTACCTGCTCTGCTCGGTCGCTAAGCCTGCCCTTGTCTTCCTGCCTTGGAGTTTTCCCCCTCGACTTCCCCTGTTTAGTCTGTTCATGTCCCTTTTGTGTGTGGCAAATAAAGCCTATTTTATCATCTCCTGTTTTTGGGTCTGCTTTGTGGGTTCAGTTTTCTGCCATGTGCTAGCCTTTAACAATTCTCAGTCACTAGAGATCATGAACACAGTCATTTGGGCATTTGAATGAATGACAATGCGTCAGTCCCAACACAGTGCCCTAACTGAAATCCTCACTGCCTCACTTTCAATAGTAATTCAAAACAGTCCGATAACAAATATAGGTCTTAAAGTGTAAAAAGATTGTCCCTTTTGGTGTAATTGATTTACATTTCAAATACCAAACTGGAAACTTTGTTTTCTACATAATTGTAGATCATTTTAGGGGCCACACGCAGTTTTTAAAACCCACCTGTAATCCAAGTGAAGAATCCATCATGTTGAAGCCCAAATCCTGGGATGGTCCCTGTTTCCTCTATCATGTTGCTCAGCAGAGCCTGACCAGAAAATATAACCTACATACAGCACAATAAAAACAGTTAGTACAGCTATTGTTCATTTCTACTGTATAAATATTAAACGACAATATCTTATAACCCTGTAACACATAAAATTCACATTTCATTCACTTATAACGAAGGGTTTTACAACACAACATTTCCACATCAAAGAGTACAGATGTAAGTTCTTTGCTAACACTACCTAGCTTACGTTAGCTAACATTGTGCTAATATAACCTAGTTTTTGTTATGGTAGCTCTTAGTAGAGCTTTGTCAGGTATTATTCATTACACTATTAGTGTTTTATTGTGAAGGATAGACCGGAAGTATTGATTGTTTGTGGAAGCAAGCTGTGAAGAGGAATAAAAGTGAGACTTCTCCTGTTGAAGACAGCTATTCGTGTCATTATTTTATTATCCATCTAGTATAGGCGCCCTTATACCCGGTTACACTAAGCTAGCATTAGCATAGAAAAGATACTCACCAGATCCTTTTTAATAAATAAAATTATACATTTGGATTCTTCTGAAATCTTCTAATGAACCACAGCATCCTAAAACACAATAAACCTGTTCCTGATTAATTATGAGGAAAATTTTTAATTGAAATAGCAACGTTTTCCCTTCCAGCTCATTTGCATTTATCTGAACTCTTGTTTTCTTCCGTTCTTCTAACGGATGTCTGTGAATATGCCCAGCGCCCTCTGTTGGACATTTAGGAAAACTGCAACCATTTCCTTGACTAATAAAAATATAAATATAACTAAAAAATATTGACGTCAACGTTTAGGCCTACATCATAGACTGTAAAAGACATGTAGCACTACATGAAGTACGAAAAGTCAAAACAGACTCCTCATTATGCAGAGTAGCTCAATATATCACTGGTATATTAATGTACTTTAATGTTGCAGCTGGAAAAGCTGGGAGCCTCCAGCTAGGTTGCTTAATCAATTTAATCTATTATCATTTTTGAGTTTATGATTATATGGTCACAAAATCTTAGTCCGTCAAGTAGCTTAATAGTAACTTCATTCATCAAATAAACAGCAAAGTAAAAATAACTAGAAAGTGTACTTAAGTGTAGTACTTGAGTAAATGTACTTAGTTACTTTCCACCACTGAGGTTATAAACTTGCATTTTTTTAGTATGACTATCCTCAAACTTTGCTGTCAGAAGTAGTGACAGTGGTTGGTCTACTGTGAAACTAATCTTTTTTTAGAGAAATAATTTTGAGGTTCTTGTCCCTTCTAACTGTGTTTATCACGTGAGCAAGAAAGTTTTAAGAAATCTGTTGATGAACAGCACAACTCACGTGGGTTTTAGTAAAAGTGAGCCACATGGTTTGGTGTATCCGTGCATCTATGTGCATCTGTCTATAGCCTGCAAATGTAGACCAGCATATTGAAATGTTTTCTCCTTCTGTTTGCACTGTGGTTGCAGCACTGAGTATGTCAGCATCAGTAGCAAACCTCAGAAACCTAACAGAAGAAAACTTCTATGTAACAGTAGAAAGTGAGTAAAGGAATCAACTCTGACCTTTGCCATTGGGTTTCCTCTCTGAGTGTGTGTCTTGTTTTCCAGGTTCTAAAGAGTCCAACAGGTTATCAGTGGATCTATTCTTATTTACAGTGGTGGAATGTAACTAAGTACATTTACTCAAGTATTGTACTTAGTATTGTACAGTTTTAAGTACTTAACTTGAGTATTTCCATTTTATGTAACTTTATACTACTACTCCACTACATTTTGAGGCAAATATTGTACTTTTTACTCATCTACATCAGCTTTAGTTACTTTTCAGGTTGAGATTTAACATGAAAAACATGATATATTTAAAGTGATTAGACATTTTTTTAAACTAAACCACATAAAAGTAAATTAAATTGTTTAAATCCATGTAACAGTAATAAATGAAAATCTGGAAATTCAGGCCATGTAGAAAAGTAACTTTAAATGTGCTTTGCTCCCTTTGAAATGAATGAAGTAAAGCAGAGACAGTGTTACATCATTTTCACTGACCATTATGATCAAGTTTAAGATATCGTGATTTCATGGATACAGGTATTACAGGTCCTTTCCACAATAATTTGAATTGTTACTATAATCATACATACACAGACCACATCCTCCTGCAGTGGAACATGTATCGACACCTTCAGACCAGTGAATCTAAGTATGAAGGCCGGCGAGCCGCTGTGGCAGGAAACATGTACTCCACTTTCCAGGCGTATGCATATCTGTAGGTGCAGCATGCTCGCTTTGCAAGTCGCCTCAATGAATCTGCTGACTGTGTCGGTGGGCTTAAAAAGGGGTTACAGCAAAGACGAGAGCATCATTTGAGCCAGAGACACAAAATGACGAGACTCGCTTTTCTCTCGTTTCTCCTTATAGCTATCATGGTGCCTACAGCCTCAGCAAACGGTAAGAACGATGTGAAGATTTGTGCATTTTATCCATTTATGTAATATTTCACATATGATAGGATGTATGATTTCAAGATTATGGAAAAAAAGATGATGATAATAATGGACTTCTGTGTCTTTGTTCAAAGGTTCGGTAGCCAGTTGTTGTCTGAAGCTGTCGACCACTAATATCCATCGAGACTTTCTGGTGGTTTATTACAAACAATATAAACCGTCATGCCCCATACACGCAGTGGTGTAAGTCATCCAATCTCTTCAATGTTGGGTATTATGTCCATAATTTCAGCTTTTTTGATACTATGTAAGCATGATTTGATCCATTTAGTTTTACTTCTACTACTTACAACATTAATGTATCTTTTCTGTTGTGACTTTCAATAGATTTATCACGCTGAGAGGCAAAAGGATCTGCGCTGACCCTGGAAGAGTGTGGACTAAGACCAGCATGGCCTACATAGATGGAAAGAACTCAGTATCTCATCAAACACCGCTGAATCAATAATTCACAACTGTTGAAACTAAAATACAAGTATTCTTATTTGAGCTGCATAGACCTTTGAATGTTTTCATACTATTTTCAGTCCTTACATAAAATGTTATCTATTGTATTTGCCTTATAACTGTCAATTATATGATGTTTGATGAATGTAAATATGTAAATGATGCATTACTTCCATTGTTGATGATTCTGAGTTACATTACCAAGTAAAAGTTGTGACAACGTAACAGCTTCTGGGTCGTGAGTTGCAGAATAAATCACTGTTCCACAGTGAGCGTATGGAGAACAGCTACAGTTTGTATCTCACCATCTAGAAAACACAAAGACTGAAAACAAAGTTGAGCCCAAAAAATATTAAGAGCCTTTACTGAAGTCAAAGTAGGAATACCGGACTGTAAGAATACTAAAAGAAAACTAAAATGTATCCTTATATTAATTTATTACATTACTATTTCAATCTTACATTATAAAATGAGTCTTGAATATACGTATATGTGGAATGTACGTTGAATTTAGTTGCTCAATAAAAATGTTTTAAAACCAAATAAAAACATTTCTGTCATTATTACATCTTACTTTATTAGTACTTTAATAATGATGCATTCAGGTTGTATGTTTTGTTTGTAAAATCTTAAAGTAAATATAACTATAGCTGTCAGATAAATGATAAATGATGATGATAATGATAACTAAATTACATTTCCTCTGAAATATATGCAAATAGATGTATATAAAGTGGCATGAAATGGAAATAATCAGAAAACTGTTGCTCATAAAGTTGGAAAGACAGCTGCCTTCCAGAAACAGTACTAAGTCAGCCAGGTAACTCCTTAAATAGCATGCTTTAACTGCTCTGAATGTTTATTAATAAAGATGCACGAGGGTTATCACTGCAAGACAAGACACAAAGGTGAAAGGTCAAGTATATTACCTGGGCTTCACTAGCATTTCCTTCATTGTTTAAAGTTTAAGTACATACTAACACAAACATTACAAAGTTATTTATACTTGAATCACAATGCAAAGATGAACATAGTTGAACTACCAGCAAGTTACTGTAGAATGTAGTAGAGCTACTAGTTTCATCTCATTTAGTTCACTACACTGCAAATGCTGTATGTGTAAAAGTACATGAGTAAATGTGCTATAAATGTCATATTCCACTGACACCCAGAGGGATAGTGCTTGAGAGGTCAGGATTATTAGTTATGTTCTTAAGATGGAAACATATTAACAAGAGCAGAATAAAGTGTGGGAGGTGCAGTTCAGTTGATGGGACTTTCTTTGTTTCTTTGATTTTTTCCTAAATTAAACTCTTTGCCACTCGGTTCTCTAACCACATACGACCTTTTAATGACATTGTCCCAACTTTCATTAATCAAACATCTGTTAAGTCAGTCCTCGAGATCATGTGTGAATCACTCATAGTAACCTCAGCTGAATCATTTCGATGCATTCTGGCGGTCGCCATGTTCCACCTCACCCCCACTGTAATGGTATGACCGACATGGTGGGCTTCAAGTTGACCAAGTGGAAGCTCAGGGGGCTTTTGGGTAGCATCTTTCCATCATGTGGTGCTGCTAAGAGAAAAAAAAAAAAGGTATTCAACAAACCGTCGTTTACTACACGTGGGCGGAGAGAGAAAGTACAGCCCGGCCTCATTGTGCTGCAGCTGGGGGAGGTGAGAGGGGCTGACAGTGGAGAGGGTTTGAGGTTGATGCAACATTTGTTCGAACCACAGTGCAATGGGTTTTCCCCTCCCCTCGCCTGAATTAGTGGCCCACCATTGTTGCCATGTGAATGACTGTGCTGCTGAGTGCGTGAGCGCAATGCTTACTTGGAGTGCGAATAAACATAAGTTAAGTGAATGCACTGTAAATTTGTTATAATCCTATACGTGTCATTTAATATATATTTATTAGGTCAATTTCTCTCTTGCATTGTTTTTCTACCTAGCAGTTTTTGCAAAGGACTGTGCTCTTCCTCAGCTCTGCCGTGAGCCGTGTTTCTGTCATCTTCAAGCACTTAACATGACAGCAGTCACAACAACAGCTATGGATTACTATTCATACTCACACATGGGACTTGTGGGCTGGGAATATTCCAGTGAGTAAGGTTCAGTCGGAAGTTGTGTGGAGCAAAAAGAAGCGGTGTGAGACTGCACTTTTCTCCTGATGGGGTGAACCACAGACACCTTTCCAGTGCACAGCATGTATTAGACACACACTCACATGTCATGTAACCAAAGCCGGACATTGTATGAACACATTACCCAGCCAGATGAATCATTTTTTCCTTTGCAGTCACCAAATAAATTACTGCATACAGGTGCATCTCAATACATTGAAATATGATGGAAAAGTCAATTTCCAGTAGTTCAAGTCAAATAGCCCCAACCAAGTATTGAGTCATATAGATGGACATACTTTTCAGAGGCCAACATTTCCATATTAAACATACGTTTTAAAGTTGGTCTTTTGTAATATTCCGAAAAATTTTGAGACACTGAATTTTAGGTCTTCATTAAATGTATGTCATAATCATTACAATTAGAATAAATTAAATAAATTAAGACATGAAACGTTTCATTCTGTGTGTAATGGATCTATATAATATGTTACTTCCACTTTTTGAATTGAATTGCTGACATAAATACACTTTTCTATGATATTCTAATTTATTGAGATGCACCTGTATGTGTTCAGAGCAAACAACTGGCTTGACCTCATGAATGCCTCTTTCTTGTAAGTTGTATAAGAACGGGGTTTGGCCTTGTCCGGAATTTAAGTATTCTTATAAGTAAGCGTTGTACCTCTCACCCATTGTTCTGTCTGTATCTACGTATGTTCAATGTTACATTAATTTTCTTAGAAGAGAGGAAACAGTCTTGCTAATCCTCTTCTGCTTAACTAGGTGACCACAGACACATGCTCGACTGAGTTCAGGATGTGGTGGCTGTGGGCATGGCAACCCCACAGTTTCAAATGAAACCAAGCACACCCCTGACAAACAATATCAAAAATATTACACACATACTACTACATACCTATCAGACACCAAACACAAATATAAAATACGTTGCTACTTACTTATGTTTCTTATGAACTTTCATGTTTTGCATGTTTAAATTTGCATGTTTAGTTTACTAGTGTCCTTTGGCTGACAAGAGAGGAAAAAAATAGATTTTTCTATAATAACTGCAGGTTTCTATTAGCAAGTATCCATTAGAGCAAGAGTAGAAAGTGATAAAAGCCTACAGTACTTACTATAAATATAACAGATACAAGAAAAGTTACAGTTACATTTAAAAAGCAGTACTTCATTAAAATCAGCACAACCAGCTTCAGTGTTTAATGTGTTGTGATGTTCTTCACTGTGACATTCAGTTCTGTGGGTTTCTGTGGTATTTTTTGTGCGTCACAGCAGGTTGTATCAAACATACAGATTCTCAATGTTGATAATGCTCAATAAACCAAAATACCTGTGAGATTATGTTTTATGTTCCAGTATATCTGAATGACAAATGACCAACATTATCGCAGCAATCTGCTCTCTGCTGACTTGGATAAGGCACCGGACAAGACAAGACAAGACCGTTCCAGGACTTATACACGTCCGAGGTTAGGAAACAGCCAGGGAAATGATTGCAGACACCGGAACAGCATTTGACCACATGCCATTTCATATAAAACAGCTTCTCTGAAATAACCCTGCAGTGACCAATTTCAAAACGACATATTTTTGATACAAATCATATAAAAGTTTAACAAATACACCATGTATTGGGCAAAAGATTTACAAATTGCTGCGTGCATGCTGCCTTTTGTCGTCTCACAATAAATATACAGAAAGTCACCCGTGTCGATGTAATAACATTTTTTTCTTTTGCCATTGTCATGCAGTACTTGCAAAGTATAGCCACAAACCAGACCATAATATATTCAATATTTAATGTATTAGAATACTGACATATGTCTGTTTGTAGAGCTTTAGTTATTTTGTGTTGTCTATACCTACTTGTTGTACATCAGCAGCTGTATCTATGCTGTTCATCAGTGAGCTGTTTGTTGTGTGTTGGTTTCCTTCCTGTATATTTGTATCTGCATTGCGTGTAAACACATTGAGAGCTACTGGGAACAGGTACGTGTAAGAGTCAACATACAACAGCATGCCAATTCTATTTCCACATTATGTTCCATTTATTTGTAACAAATCTGCACAAAAATTATTTTCCTGTGACTGACATACACATTTATGAAAACAAAGTGTGATCAACATTTATTTATTTATTCATTATAGAAATGGTAATATGTAAAGGTATTTTTTTGTTTCAGGTTAGTTAACTATTAATGAATTATATAGCAGGACAAGTCCAACCGGTAGCAGTTTTCTTTTTATGGTAACTTTCAATTTTTCCTCTGCCTCTTCATCCCTCTGCTGAACTTCTTCCTCTGGTATCTCCTTCTTTTTCTCCATTCCTTCTGTGGTGCCTTTTTTTGTTGTACTGGACGCTGCAGGTGTGGTGGTACTTGTTGATCCTTTTTCAGTCAGCCTTGTTGATCCTTTTTCAGTTGGTCTCTTCTTATTTGTTTTTTGCTGTGTCCAGTCCATCTGCTGTGGTATTGTGTCCTTTCCGTACAGGAACACCATGGTGGTTTTTGCCCAGACACTGTTAGGGTCAGAGCAAATCCTCTTTCCACGAATTGTTATGAACCTGTAATGGATTTTGAAATACTGGTCTCATAATTCTTTTTTGATATTGTCTTTAATTTAGTTCTGACAAATGTTTCCTTGTTAAAGAGGCATAACACATAACTAAAAAAGAAAGGCTAATGCTATATGGAGGTCCTTAGCATGTGTGGTGAGAGGTGTCAGAAATCTCGCAGACAGATCCAAACAAAAACTGTTTATTTGTACGTTTGCATTTATGTGTAAGTGTAATGCAGGCAAGCCCAGAATGTACATATATAATTTATCTGGGAGTACATGTGGATGTATGTTTTAAGATCAGATTTGGCTGAACTATGTATAGTGAAAATTTGCAGGACTACTTACACAACCGCTGTGATTGGACAGACACCCTCATACTGTTTGTAGTAAGATTTAATATAATCACGATGGATTCGTGTTTGGCTCAACTTGAGACAACATGACGCCTGTCCACGGGCTACACAAGACAGATACAGAGAAAGAAAGAATAATTACCCTTATTTCACCCTGCCAAATATTAAGATTATAGACTCAATTAAAAATCCCTCATGTTTTTTGCAGTACTCACATGCATGTGAAATGTTCACCCATGTGATGAAGCAGAGAAGAGCAGCTAACATCAGGCAACATCTCATCTTCTGGCTTTGTCCTTCAGTTGTAGCGTGCAGTATCTCTCAGCACAAACACGACACAATCTAAATCCCTCACAAAATACGTAACTCTACTGCTTGTCTGAGTATTTGAAGAGCATTGTAGCGAGCCAGTCTCACACAGCAGGCGTGGCATATACGTTTGTTAACAGACTGTCTCTAACTTACAACCCCGATTTTCAACAAAGTTGGGACGTTTTCTAAAGCACAAGTAAAACAAAATGGAATAATTTGCAAATTCTTTGTGCCATACAATCCTGACTCTGAAAACACTGGAACATTATCTTAAATGTAAATATAACTGAATTTGATCATTACCTAATTCTTAGTGACATTTATTCAATTGAAATCTGTCCAAAGACAATAATACTGTATGTATCACTCGCCGGCCACTTAATTAGGTGTAATGTGTAGCTGAAGTGTGTACCTAATAAACTAGATGCTGTAACCCATCTACTTCAAGGTTGGACGTGTTGTGCGTTCAGAGATGATCTTCTGCATACTTTGGTTGTTACGAGTGGTTATTTGAGTTGAGTTGCCTTTCTGTCATCTGGAACCAGTCTGGCCATTCTCCTCTGACCTCAACCAGGCATTGTGTCCCAGAGAACTGCCTCTCACTGGATATTTTCTCTTTTTCAGACCATTCTCTGTAAACCCTAGAGATGGTTGTTAGATTAGCAGTTTGTGAAATACTTTGACCAGCCCGTTTGGCACCAACAACGATGCCATGTTTAAAGTCACTTAAATCACCTTTCGTTCCACATTCTGATGCTCGCTTTGAACTTCAGCAGGCCTTAATGCATGAAGCTGCTGCCATGAGATTGTCTGATTACATATTTGCATTAGATGAACAGGTTTACCTTACGAAGTGGCCGCTGAGTGTATATAAATACATATATATTCATTTATTTTGATGACCCATAAAAAAGTTATATTTTTGTACTGTAGCATTACATTTGGGCATACTGTTAGTGAGTCATAATATATGGTTTCTGTAGAATTTTTGCAAAGTTAGATAGGTCTTTCACAGTTATTGTGTTTAAATGTTCTCACATCTTCTTGTTTTTAGGTTTTGATGCAACAGCTGATTTTATGTTTAAATCCTAAACAATTAAAGAGGATTAGAGTTGAGATTAGAGTGGCTATGTGTATTATTTGGTGTTTTGTATGACGTCACGTTGTCAGATGGACGTCATCTTCATCAGACGGTGTTTTTCTATTATATTCTTTAAGTATATGTTTATAATGATTGAGTTTCTATGGTACACCTAATGTGTGTTCTAACTGATATTACAAAGATAAATTAGATTAAAATTAAAAGTGGGCAATAGCTGCAAAAATGCTATGTAAGATTTTTTTTTTTTATCCCTGGGAGGTTGACCCGTTTAAAAGTTAAATAGCCAAGAATTTTGTCTTTTAAAACATATTTTACCAGCATAGCTGAAGAATAAAAAAACAGAACCACCCAAAAATAAGATTTGGTCCAAATTCTCAATTGTGTTTCACATTATGTTCCATTTGTTCATAACACAAAAAACTAAAACAAAAAAAATCTGCTAAAGAAGATTTTATTGTAAAATCAATGGAAAATGACAAAATTGAAGCTTATTTGATTAGACACAGATTTATGACAATAAGGTATGATCATCATATATTAAAATACATATTGCATATATAATGATATAAAGGTCTTTTTGTTTCAGGTTTGTTTACGATCCATGAGATAAAAGAGGACCAGTCCAATTGTTAAAATTAATGTTTGCTGACTGTGGTAACTTTGATTTGTCTCATGATTCCTCACACGCGTTTTCTCTGTCCCTTCCTCTTTCTTGCGAGCTTCCTCCTCAGGCGTCTCCTCCCATATCTGCGTCTCTTTGGTGCGTTTTTTGGTGGACTGGGTGCAGCTGTTGTGATGGTGCTTATTGATCCTTCTTCACTCTGTTGCTTCTCTTGCACTTCCTTGTTTTTCTCTGTGTCCACCTTCCGCATGGCTTTCTTTGCCCAGCCATCATTAGGGTCGGAGCAAATTCTTATCCCAGAAGTTGTTCTAAACCTGTAATTAGTTATGATTTGTTAATGCATCATACTACATTTTAACATTTAACATTTTAACATGAATTAAGTTTCTACAAATCATTTCTTAAAGAGGTAGTTCATCCAAGTTTGAAAACAAAAACATGTTTCTAATTTACCTTTACTTGAATCTAGCCTTGCAGATTGTTTGTTCAGGTTTTGAAATATTCTAGCTCAATGCACTAAAAAAAAATCAACAGCAGCATTCCTTTACAGAGAGAGGCCTTGTTACTCTGAATACTCTGAAAAGAGATGTTGCTATTACATTTTCGGAATTTTTCATTTACCACCATTGTACTGAGAAGGTTAAAATCTCAGATACTGTGTGTGTGTGTGTGTGTGTGTGTGTGTGTGTGTGCGCGTGTGTGTGTGTGTGTGTGTGTGTGTGTGTGTGTGTGCGTGTGTGTGTGTGTGCGCGCGTGTGTGTGTGTGTGTGTGTGTGTGTGGCTACAGTGACAAATGTGTGTTTGTTTAAGTTGTAATTTGGGTGAACTCACCATTAAAAAATGTGCATATGGATATTATTTCTATAGAACGTGAATTTACAGGACCACTTACACAACGGCTTTGATTGGACAGGCACCTTCGGACTGAATTGTGTAATCCTGAATTCGTGTAACCTGGACTTTGGTCGTGGACACCATATCACAGCAGCTTGCAACTGGTACATGGACTAAACGAGACAGAGAGGGAAAGATTAAGTACCCTTAATTTTGTGCTGCCAAACATTCAGACTCGAACAAAAATCATGAACTTTTATTCTACTTACTTGCATTGACCACGCTCATCCATGTGGTAAGGCAGAGTAGAGCCGCGAGCACCAGGCTGAACCTCATCCTCAGGCTTCACCCTTCAACTGTTGTATCTCTCAGCTCAAACTTATACCATCTGAATCCCTCGCAGAGAATAATCAAGACAGTCTTGCTCACACAGCAGGCGTAGCGTGTACATTCATGTGTTTTCCAATTTGTGAACTTCTTTCTGTTTTGATCTTGGCTTTTATAAAAAAGACAAGCCCCCTTCCGCCTCTCCCCCAACTTCACACCCCTGCCTCGTCGCCATGGAGGCTACTCGCTGTGGCCGCACAGTGGGGAGAGGAAAGAATGAGCTCACCTTGAATCAGCCAAAGATGACAAACAGACCATTTACCACAGGCCTGCAACAAGCACACAAAAGTAGCATCACTCAAAAGTACAAACATTCATAGATGTACACATGCACACAGATACTCATCACTTTCCTTTACACTCATTCTTAAAACCACAAGCTGCCTCTATATGAGAGTCACTAATACTATGAAAAGTTTGGTGGCTGTAAAGAGCACTGAAATAATAGTGGTTAGCAAAAGTACCCGAAACATTTAGCTTAATAGGCTGTGACGCAGGTTACGCCCACATGTTTACTGTGGCATGTGGGTATAACAGATTCTCAGTATGGTAATGCTCAATATTTTGTGACAACCCTGGGGTTATATTTTGTTATTATTTTTTTTTACCTATGTCAGGTTATGTTGCAGCCTGCCTAAAGCAGACTGGTTTGCTCACTCTCATGGTGACATTTGTTTGGGTTTCTTCTTTTGTTTTCTATGTATATTTATATGTTGTTGTTGTTATGTTTATACTTTAAAGGTCACTCAGGTTCATAGATTGGAGGCCTGAGAGAAAACACACACCGGAGAAATAGACTGGTCTCAATGCCGGCCTTTAATTAGGTCACAGGTAAAGCTATACAGCGCTGGACTCAGAATGACACAGCTTTCGCAGGATCCCAGTCAGAATGAGCCCTGATTCCTGTTATAATTCATATTTTCATTCTTCTTAAGAACTTAGACTTACACACAAACCTGTTACCTATGACATGGACAGGCCAACAGCTGTGCAAGTCTCTTCGAAGGTTGTGATACACAATGTGTGTGTGTGTGTGTGTGTGTGTGTGTTGTTTTTATTACATGCGCGTATCTAGCCTAAACAAGATAACATATTGTGAGAACACATTGCCCTGTCTCATGCCTGTCTTTGAAAAAAATATAATATAACAATATCGTGGAAATAGAATGAGTAGAGCGGGCATTGACCTGTTTGCCGTTGTCATTTGACTAGCTTGAAAGGAAATGCTGATTTTCCAGTTGTAATGCAATACACGTCTGTGGGGCTGTCAAGTGCGTTAGCAGCTCCGGTTATGGACAGCAGGCTACTTAACTCACTCCCAGTGAAATATTCTCCTAGCGGCAGGGAGTGAATTCTAGGAACTGTTAGCTAACTGGCTAGCAAACTAGCTAATTGGCTGCCTATCCAACTGGCTAGCTAACTAGCCAGCTGTCAGCTGGTTAGCACGCTTGCTAATTCCACCTTGCTTTCATTCTACACTGCTACAGTGAGGTTAACTGAGTTGTCTCTCATCTGGTGGAGGCAATATTTCTATGCTGTGACAAGAGTGTAGGGATGGAGCATTAAGTTGATAATTTTACTCAATTAGCAACTGCTTACATACTACGTATTGCAAACATAGACTGCAAAACCCTGAGTCTGCGAAGTGCCACAATTTGATTAATACAGAAGATTATGGAATCTAGCTGCTACAATGGTCACATTTCCTGACATTGGTCACTGTTACACCTAAAAATGAGTGCCGCTCTGATCATTCTACCATGTTGATTTGGATGGGAATGTCAGTTTTACTCTCATTCAATTACTATGGTTTATACCTAGTTACAATTTTTATAATTTAATTTAGCAGAAGCTTTTATTCAAATTGGCATTCATTTCAGAGTTTAAACCTACTTGTATTTAATAAGAGCTGTATCCATGATGTTAATCTTTGTCTAGATTTGTCAACAGTTTAGCTGAAAGTTGCATATTGGTTACCTGCATTATGTGTAAACTCAATGAGAGTTACTGGGAACAG